>NW_027312764.1:0-26130 GCF_040954645.1 Diabrotica undecimpunctata | reverse complement strand
ACGCGCTATCTCAGAGTAGATAGCTAAGATGGTAACCAACGTTCTGAAAAGATATGGTACATGAAGAAGAAGAAAAAAAATTTAAAAATGAAAAGAAATGTTATCAGTTATTTATATACCATATTTAATGTTAATTTACTATAATTTCTATAGCTAAAATAACGATATCAACCGAAAAAGAAAGAGTCAAAATGATAAATAAGAAACAACCAAAGAAATGGACAAAACCAACTAACATTCAGGAGTTCGAAAAATATATTGGTAAGTCATTGAAAGATACCACAACAGCAGACATCAATATATTGAACAAACAAATAGTCAACACAATGCAACAGGCTCAAACTAAATATTGTCCGACAAGCAAAAAAGATGAAAAACTGAGTCAACCCACGAAAACCCTTATAGAACTAAGGCGACAAATGAAAGGAGATGACACTACAAGCAAAGAAGCGATAAATCAAATAAATAAGACGATCACAAAGGCAATAAGAAAAGACGTAAGAAACTACAATGTAGAAAAAACAAAACAGGCAATAGAGCAAAATAAGAACATGAAAGTTTTGAAGAGGAGCGTACAAAAGGGGAAAATAGAAATTAACAAACTGAGAAACAGCACTGGAGAAGAAACAACGAACAGAGATGAAATATTAAGAATAGTCGAAGAGTTCTACACAGAGTTATATAGATCAAGAAAAAAAGATAACAATACGGAACCTCCAATTACACTAAAAACTGGGGTATTAAACCAAGGATCAGATTTAATGCCCGATATAACAAAATCAGAAATCAAAGAAGCCCTGAAGAAAATGAAAAATAATCGAACCCAGGGTGAAGATGGAATAGTATCAGAAGCACTAAAAATTAGAGGGGATGTATTACTTGAAAAAATTAAACAACTTTTCAATATCTGCCTTCACAGCGCCAATATTCCAACAGACTGGAACAACGCTACTATGATTCTATTACACAAAGCAGGAGACAAAGCAAATTTAGAGAATTTCAGACCGATTAGCCTCCTTAGCCATATATATAAGTTGTTTACGCGAATACTAGTTAAGAGAATGGAAAGAAAATTAGAGACTTATCAACCAAGGGAACAGGCAGGATTCCGAAAAAGTTACGGAACAAATGACCATCTACAAAGTATAAAAACCCTAATAGAGAAAGCAGTGGAATACAATAAACCTCTAGTTCTAATATTTATCGATTTTCACAAAGCCTTTGACACAGTTGAGCTAAGCAAAATATTACAGGCGCTTAAAGAATTCAGGCTAGATTATAGATATACTAAATTATTATACAAAATATACCTGCAGGCAACAACCACTGTCAGATTACATACTAACAGTAATCGCATAAAAATAGAACGGGGGGTTAGACAAGGAGACCCAATGTCACCTAAACTTTTTAATACGGTTCTAGAACATGCTTTTAAGAATTTGGATTGGATGACAAAGGGAATAAAAATAGAGGGAGAATATCTAAACAACTTACGTTTAGCCGATGATATACTTATAATAGCTGAAGATCTAGGTATGGCAAGAGAGATGGTACAGGAACTCGTTGTGGCTACAGAAAGTGTAGGTTTAAATATAAATATCTCGAAAACAAAAATCATGACCAATTTGGTACCCAACCAGAACATCAGTATTGGTGGGAAAGAAATAGAACTTGTAGATAGATATAAATACCTGGGACATGAAATTATGATTGGCAGGGATAACCAGACTCATGAACTAAAGAGAAGAATCAGTCTTGGGTGGGCAGCATTTGGAAAACTGAGAGAAACTTTTAAAAGTGAGCTGCCTACATTCCTAAAGAGAAAGCTATTTGATCAGTGCGTCCTCCCAGTCTTGACGTACGGAGCAGAAACACTTACCTTAAGAAAAGCAGCAGCTACCAAACTGAGAGTCACGCAGAGAAGAATGGAGTGGTCCATGTTAGGAATAACTCTGCGTGACAGAATAGCCAACGAAGACATCAGGAGAAAAACCGGAGTGACTGACATCATCGAGAAGATAGCCAGACTAAAATGGAGATGGGCAGGACACATAGCCAGAATGACAGATGGGCGATGGACAAAGAGGTTATTGGAATGGAGTCCAAGGGAAGACAAGAAAAGCGTCGGTCGACCACCTACAAGATGGACTGACGATTTAAGAAGACTCAATAAAAACTGGATGAGAGCGGCGCAAGATAGACGGGGTTGGAAACATGAGGAAGAGGCCTATGTTCAGCAGTGGACTCTTGAGGCTGGATGATGATGATGATGATTATAATTTCAGTTTAAAAAACTTTTAATATTCGAAATAATGTTTATTCAAAAAAATAAAAACCATAATAACGCAACTAACATTGAATACAAAAAAACAGAGAGCATATGCTAGATATATAACAAAAATTGCTCGAAATACCAACTAGAGGAAATTTGTCTCAAATATAAATAGTTCAACACCTTGATCTACAGTCTGGCGCAATATTCGGAAAATATTAAGAAAAAACAAATTTTATCAATTCCCTTTTATTACTCATAATACTAATGTAATAACAAAACCTAATGAAATGGCTAATGCTTTTGATACATATTTTTTACATATTGATTAACTCCAGCAATAGCAACTATTCCCAAGAGTTTATACTACAAAAATCAACACAGAAAAACAACAGCTTGATTGTGAAGATAAAGATAGTAGTTCCATTAATATCCCTTTAACTTGAGATGAACGTAACTTTACCCTTAACAGGTTAAGCGCCAAGGATTTTTCACCAAAATGTTCCCCTGGACCAAAGCAATATTAAACAAAATTTTAACATTTAATCGGCATTTAAATCGATTCCCCACCATTTGAACCATTTTTTGTTAACAGTTTTTAAAAAAAAATACGTATGGATACCGGTGTCCGCCATGCGTTTACTGGACTACATGGAAATAGTGCGAATGAATTCCATTGGGGATTATTCGTCAACGAAGTGGATGTTCAAAATACTGTTGCTGCTAATATTATGAGCCGCAACCGATTTGAGTTACTTCTGAAAATGTAGCACTTCTCAGATAACTCTAAGTGCCTAAAACGAGACCGACTATATAAAGTGCAATCACTTATAGACCAAAACATAAGCAACTATCAAAAAATATTTACACCGGGGAAAACATTTTGCATCGATGAAACCATGGTACCGTTTCAGGGGCGTTTACTCTTCAATCAGTATAATCCACAAAAGTGTCGTGAATAGGGCATTAAAATATTTTAATTATGTACTCAGAATGGTTATACGTGGAACCTAAGTGTATATGCAGACAAAGAGAAGCAAGGTGAATTAGCAGCATCTACCAGTGCAGTGCTAAAATTGTCGAGAGGTCTTTTAGGGTCTGCTAAAATTTGTGTAACTGATAACTGGTAAACAAGCCTTCAATTAGCGCACATACTTTTAGATAACAACGCCCATTGTCTCGGAACTTTGCGAAATAATCACAAGGTTAATCCTTCTTCTTCATATGCCGAGCTCGATTATCGAGCGTTGGCTATCAAATTGGTTATAGTAATTTTGTTGACGGCAGCTCGGAACAGAGATGCAGAGGATCTGTTAAACCAATCTCTCAGGTTTCTAAGCCATGACGTTCTTCTTCAACATGGCCCTCTTCCAGGGCCGCTACCATGTGTGCCAAGTGTGCATCGCACACGGGCGGCCAACAATAGGGGCGGCCAAAAGCAGTCCACTGATGATAATACTTTTTTAAAACGAAAATAAATTCGAATAATTAAATAGTAATGATTCAAATAATTAAACTAACTAAAGATAATGGGCAGGACATGTGATACGCAGTAACGACAATCGCCTTATAAACAATGTGTTCTGGGAAAGGCCAGAGGGAAGAAGGTCTGTAGGGCGGCCAAGAAAAAGGTGGAAAGATGCAGTCAAAGAAGATCTAGAAAAAATGGGAGTGCGAAAATGGGAATTACTGGCACAGGACCGACAAACATGGAAGGCAATAGTAAACGCGGCAAAGACTCACGAAGAGTTGTAGCGCCATTGATGATGATGATGATGATGATTTCGATAATTCTGTGAACTCTAATATTCCAAACAATAATAATTATTCAGTACGTGATAATACTTAAATGTGTTTCATTTATCATATATACTTCTTTTTTTTCATCCTAATCTAAAAAAAATGTCAAAAAATATTATTTATTGTATGAACTGCCGCCCTTTTGTAGGTACAGTCATAAAGCAGTTTCGGTAATACTTTTTAATTCAAAGCGGCTGGCGGCTTTCGGACTCCAGTTATTTGAAATTTCACACGTAGATACTTTACAAGAATTTAGACAAGTGGTTGTAAAGTTTCTGTTATAATATTGTTCCTATGGTTATGTTTATAGATGGGTTATTATGTCTTATGTTCAGTCTTAGTTGAGAATTCGATGAATTTAGACACGCTTTTGATAGACGATTTCGTTTGTAAAATATAGTACTGTATCCGTTTCTTTTGCACAGTAGGTACTGTATTTCGAAGTAACGTCGAGATCAGAGCAATTTTATTCGTATACGCGTTACGGCTACATATTATTTGGAGAAACATTATTTGGACCACTTATTTGCAGTGTTTTTGGATTTATTTTGTTAAATCCGCCCGGCTTCGTTCTTAAGTGATAATTTCAAAATGTCCGAAAGAAAAGAAAAACCACTTTCAGGTTTTTAATATAGAAAAATAAAAGAGGCAAAAACTGAGGAGAAAAAAAAACTTAGCGGTGCACTGGAATCATTTTTAATGAAAAACATACATGAAAATATAGAAGACTCGGATATAAATTTAGGACCTTCAACTTCAAGCAAAGTCCAAACCATGTAAAAAAGTACCAAAAAATTGAATATTCCTGCGGATAGAGACGGATGATTTGATGACAATAATAGCGATAGTGCGAGTACTGATGCTGAAACGCCTGAACCTGAAACCACCAACCAAGACAGAACAATTAATGTTCCAGTTAATCTGGATTGCAGTGAAGGAAGTTCCAGCATATATTTGGTTTCAGATGATCCTGGAAAATGACCTGCAAATATGAATCCAAGTGAAGTTCAATTTGTTGTTGAAAATTTTCCTCAGCAAATTACAAAAATTAACTTCCCCAGAGATACAAATAATAGGAAATTTTCAGAAACTTAATATTACCGCACATTACCTAATCAAGACCAAATTCATCGCCCGTGGTTACTTTACTCATTATCACTAAATAGTGTTTTTTGTGCACCGTGTAAACTATTTTGTTGTGATGAAAGCAGCCGACAATTACTTAGTGGAATTAATGGGGTAAGTGACTTGCAACATTTAGCTGTTATTTTAAAAAGACATGAATCCGGTGCAGCCCATATAAAATATTCTCAAAAACTGTTTGAACTATCTACAACATTAAAAAAAGAATTAGCAGTTGACTCTGCTCATCAAAAATTATATGAAATGGAGAAAAAACATTGGGGCGCACGTAGAACAAATAACAATTGTAGTAAGTGTGTTTCTGCTTTCTGTAATGTTATCTATTGAACATGAAGTGTGTGTGACATTGGACATTAAAGATATTGTCAAAAAGTTTTCCGAGACGGAAGCCCGAAAAGTGCGTTTTTAGTTTTTTATGTGTTTATTTTTCTATTCACGGTTTATTTTAATTAAATGGACGTTTAAATTAGGATATTAGAATATACATATTCTGGACGTTGGATCATGGTTATTAAATTAGGATAATGGACGTTTAAATTAGGATATTAGGATAGGATATTAGGATATACATTAGGATAATATATGGACGTTGGATCATGGAGATTAGTCTAAATGTTCAAGTAAATAATTATCTATTTACTAATTATTATTGTTATATTATGCATCTTCTTCACATTTCTTTAAATAATAGTATGTATGTCTAAAGTGTTGGAAGGGGGGCGGCAAATATTAAGTTGCACACGGGCGGCCAATACCTTAGCGGCGGCCCTGGCCCTCTTCTTCCGTCTACCTTGCCTTGTATTATTAAATTAAGTATATTATATCTCTCTAGGTGGCGCATAACATGGCCAAAATATTCAAGTTTGCGATTTTTAACTGTTTTCATGACTTCCGCAACTTTTTCCATCCGATGCCAAACAACTTTGTTACGAACTCTGTCCACCCAACTTAATTCGTAAAAAATAGCTATAGAAATTTTATTAGGTACTTCAATAGTTAATACCCATTTCATCTACAAGGAGGCCGAACAGACCAACATATCCATAGATGATTTTCGATATGCAGTTATTGAAGAATTGTTAAAATTTGAAGGCGGCCAGTTTTATGAACGTACACGTCTTGCAAAAGTAAACCTCAATGCTCACGCATTAAAAAAATTACACTGTAAGGCACGGAAAAACAGACGGTACTGCAGGGGATGTTACAAGAGAAAACAGGATGGACTGATAGATAAAAATAAAGTGAAGAAAGTAATAACGTACTGTGTCCAGTGCGAAAATAGTCCTAGGTTTTGTCTGGAATGTTTCAATTTATTTCACAAAACTCATTTTTTTTTAAATAAATGTATGTACATACCTATTATAGATATGTATTTCTATAGCTTATTTGTTTAATACATTTTTTCATCAATTGTAGGTATTCCTATTTCTATACTTAATGAAAGACCTCAAGTTAGTTTTTACACCAGATTTTTCTAATCGGAATTGCTACACAGAACCTGGTTCAACATTCTATATTGCATGGCTATAGCAGACATATTCCTATATTAAAACCGCATAAAGTCGTGTCCTCGCGGCCGAGTAAGGATGATTTGAAAAATTTAAAGTCAAGAGGACACCGGTGTCCGCCACGGCACAGGAGGCGAATTTTAAATCGGACACTCGTGTCCTCTGTGGCGCTTAACCTGTTAATACTACTAAATACTCTACTCATGGACCTGATAATATACCTTTTATTTTGCTGGAAAAAATTCCAGACAACGCTAAATGTGTTCTTTTAAAATTTTTCAATAGAATATGGTTAAAAATATTGTTTTTCCAACTTCCTGGAACAAATCAATAATTATACCTATTCACAAACCTAACAATGCACAAACTAAAAATTTCCTCATACAAACCCATCTCGCTTACCAATGTAATGTTCAAAGTCATGAAAAAAATAATTAACAAAAGTCAAGAACATTATATTGATAAAATACTTGAACGATTTGAAATGACTAATTGTAGCATTATAAATACTCCTTTAGAACCGAATGTTAGCTTTCTAATGAAAGAACTTTGTATGAATGTCCTTATCAAGAATTGATTGGTTCGATGATGTATTTAGCGGTTTGTTCAAGGCCTCACATAGCTTTCTGTCACTTATCTTAGCCAGTTTAATAAGATTCATACGAAAGAACATTGGTTAGTAGCCAAACGTATTTTGAGATACCTAAAAGGTACAAGAACTGTAGGAATTAATTACAGAAAGTCAAATGTTAGTTTAAGTGGCTTTGTCTACTCAGATTGGGCCAATAACAGTTTAGATAGAAAGTCATTTTATGGATTTATTTTTTCGTTGGCTGGTGGTCCTATCTCATGGGAATGTCAAAAGCAAACAACTTTGGCTTTAAGTTTAACTAAACCTGAATATATTGGCATAACTGAGGCAGCAAAAGAATCGTTATACTTAACATATTTATGTAAAGAAATATTTGAAAACAATGTGAATTGTAAGTTTTTGTTTGAAGGTTTTCCGATGGTTATATTTAATGATAATCAAAGTGCCATAAAGTTATCGGAAAATCAAGTATACTTAATGAAAAACTTGGTAACAATGATATTCAATTAAAATATATGTCGACGAATGAAATGGTGGCTGATATATTGACCAAGTCGTTAAATTCAAATAAATTGCAGTTAATCTGTCAGAATTTGAATTTAAAATAATGTTTATTTTGTTAAGGTCTATTATTTAGCTTATCTACTTTTCATGTTGAGGGAGAGTGTTAGAATATCCAACATAAAAAGTGGATGTTGTCCTATAGTTGTTCTATATGAAGTGACAGTCAATGAGTTATGTCAAAAATAGGTCATAAAGCACTGTCAGTCAAGTTTGGTATTGTTCTGTATTTAAGAAGGAATAAAGTATAATTGTTGATGCCCAGACGTTTATTGGTGCATATTTCCTAAAGTACATATTTCCTTGTCTCTTGGTATATTCAAACTAGAAGGAGGACTTCACCTAACTTAAATTATAACATTAACTATTGCTATTTTTTAATGTTAGTATATGTGTTTGTAAAGTTTTATTTATATTTCAAATATTTACATGTATTAGAAATTTATCTCAAAGGATTTTTGTCACTGTGTCCAGTGTTAATTACGTGATAAGCTTATTGTTTATTGTTTTTTTTTTAGTTGTAAAAACATATACAATAAATAAAGGTGTAAAAAAATTAAAATTAGAATTTATATTTAATTTTCTAATATATACAGGGTGAGTCATGAGGAACTTTACATACTTCTACCATATGTAGAGTAACTCAGGGAGCATATCATGTGGCCACTAAAAAATGTCAACTCCTCTTCTTTATTAATTAACAGTGTGATTTGTGTAATTGACCATTTATTTTATTTTACTGTAGTGTTTATACGGCTCATTTGATTTTTTTAATTTTTGCATGATACCGTACACTACTATCAAGCATTCGACTGGTATTAGCTAAACTAAAAAATTCCAGGACTGGCACTCTGAGATAGCGCGTATTTAGGGATTCGTATTAAATATTACACCCTGTATAATTTTTTTTTAAATGCAATAAATGATTTTCAAACTACATAAATAGCCAATGAAAAACGACATATGCGACAATGTTGTCACACTTTTATTAAATTTTTAGTGAACGATCAAATCTTACCAAAAATAGAACAGCCATAATGAAGTATCAAATTATAAGGTATTAATTTAAATAAATGTTATAATTTCAAACATTTTAATTAAAATGAGTTCCTACAACATAATCTAATACGTAGAAAATTAACATCATTACTGTCACTTTGTATTATCTCTACGATAGAATCAATTGTTTTTCAATTTTAAATTTATACTCATAGATCGTATTGGGGCATTATTTTCAAAAAATAATAAATTAAATTGATTAAAAGTCAAACCTCTTGTATGTGTTAGTTTTTGTTGATTGTAAATGATTAAAATTTTATGTCAAATAATAATACATTGCATCAACTGTACTAAATAAAAATAAATCTAAAAAAGTTTAAAATGAAGGTTGGCGTTGACCGTTTGACGTTTCTTGATATTTTATACCCATTGTCATATTGTCATTATCAATTGTTATTTATGTGTACAAGAATACATATTTCTTCTGTCATATCTACGTTAAGTACATTGTGTTAGTTTTGGTAGAGCTTTTGTTACTTTCGTTCAAAATGCCACATCAGTTTTCGACCACAGAATATGCAGACATAATATTTGTTTATGGATTCTGTAATGGGAATGGCAGGGCTGCTAGTAGAGAATATCGCAGGAGATTTCCTAATCGTCGAACTCCCAGTCATCCAACATTTGGGTCAGTTTTTAATTATTTGCGAGAAAATGGCACTTTTCCTAGTTAGTTAGTTTACTGTAGGAACAACAGAGCGACATGTAGATGAAGCGCAGGAAGATGACATTATGGACGCCGTTACTATGAACCCTACAATAAGCACTAGACAAGTATGTCGAGAACTCAATGTTACTCAATCAAAAGTAAGTAGAGTCTTACAAAAAAATAATCTATACCCATATCACATTCAAATGGTTCAGCGACTACATGCTGGAGATGAGATCGATAGGTTGAAATTTTGTAGATGGATTAACAATAATCGACCAACGCTATACAGGACACTATTTACAGATGAAGCCCAATTACCAGAGACGGGATAAATAATTCACGAAATTCACATGTGTGGGCAGAAGAAAATCCCAATGCTATTCGAGAACGTCGTTCTCAGTTAAGGGTTTTCGGTTACGTGTGGATTGGTGTCATAAATAACCATTAGTAGGTCCTCACTTTTTGATGGTCCTTTAACAGGGCAGGTCTATTTGAACTTTCTACAAAATATTTTGCCGAATTTGCTTGCCAACGCGAAACGGGGTTGCTATCCGAGGGATGTATTTTCAGCATGATGGGGCACCCCCACACTTTTTACTGGCAGTGAGACAACATCTCAATAATGTTTATGGCAACAGGTGGATATGACGTGCAGGTCCTATTTCGTGGCCTTCAAGATCCCCTGATTTCAATCCCGTTGATTACCATATTTGGGGACGATTGAAGCAACTAGTTTACGCAGTGAATATTAATAACCGACAACATTTAATTGATAGAATTATACATTGTTGTAATACTATTAGAAACGATCCCCAGAGTATCCGTAATTCAATACGTTAATTAACAATTCGGCAACAAAAATGTGTACAGGCTGCAGGGTTCCATTTCGAAAATCTATTTTGAAGTTTTTTTATTTTGTTACCATTATTGTATCTTTTCCAGTTCTAATTTATGGGTTTATCATAACTATGTACCCGTTTTTTTTTTTAATTGTTCTTCGTTATTGTTAGTAGTTACTGTTTTTTGTTGTGCAGTGACTCAGTTTATCATTTCAATTAAAATGTTTGAAATTTATAACATTTCTTTAAATTAATTACCTTATAATTTGATACTTCATTATGGTTGTTCTATTTTTGGTAAGATTTGATCGTTCACTAAAAATTTAATAAAAGTGCGACAACATTGTCGCATATGTCGTGTTCATTGGCTATTTATGTAGTTTGAAAATCACTTATTGCATTTTAAAAAAAAATTTATACAGGGTGTAATATTTAATACGAATCCCTAAATTAATTTTTTCCAAACCAGTCCTGGAATTTTTAGTTTAGCTAATACCAGTCGAATGCTTGATAGGTAGTGTACTGTATCATGCAAAAATTAAAAAAATCAAATGAGCCGTATAAACACTACAGTAAAATGAAATATATGGTCAATTACACAATCACCCTGTTAATTAATAAAGAAGAGGAGTTGACATTTTTTAGTGGCCACATGATATGCTCCCTGAGGGACTCTACATATGGTAGAAGTATGTAAAGTTCCTCATGACTCACCCTGTATTCAAATATTTACATGTATTAGAAATTTATCTCAAAGGATTTTTGTCACTGTGTCCAGTGTTAATTACGTGACAAGCTTATTGTTTATTGTTTTTTTTTTTTAGTTGTAAAAACATATACAATAAATAAAGGTGTAAAAAAATTAAAATTAGAATTTATATTTAATTTTCTAATATATATTTCACAAATGGTGAAGTGATGAGAGCAGATAATATTTTTAGAACCTTAGAAATGCAAGGGAGGAAGAAAAAGATGAGATGAGATGAGAGCAATTACATAAAAATGAATATTTGTACAATTTTAACATTACAACTTACCCATCAGTTTTCTCCGATCCCGATCCGACATTATGATGACTTTGGCTTAGCTAATCTCTTTAAACACCATCTTTCTTAAAAAAAATTTAGTTCTAATGGCTCTAATGTGACGACAACCGGACTACAGTAAATACTGTGAGGATCTACTAATAAGCGCGTTTAACATGTTTTTATTTTTCAACACACTTAAGGTTGTAACAATAGACGATCTTGTTATCAAATTATTAGGAAATTATTTGCGGTAATTGTCAACACTAATATTTGCAACAATTTCCTTTTCCAGTAAACATAAAATACTGTTGTGCTTACAGCTACACAGATAAAAATGTGTCATTTGAATTGATCTCTATATTCTTTTATATCGATATTGCAAGTTGAAGGTTATTTTTCATTTGGTATTGTTATACGTGACTGTGAAGTTTATATACAGGATGATCACTTAATTCTGAAAAGTTAACTCGCGTTATACATTTCATGACTGTGTAAGGCACAATACATAATAGACACTAGTCTGGGCCAAGAAAATCAATAAATAGGCATTGTTGTAGATATATAGAAAATACTATCAGTTTACACGTGTTAAAAAAAAGTGATTTTTAAAAAAGTTACTATTTTGAAATAGCTGTATCTGCTAAATTGATTTTAATTTACCAATTCTCGTTTCTCGTCTTTTCTACTTAAAAAAAATTACTTTTGTTTTTCTGTAGATTATTTCATCAAACAGTTGACATAACAAAAGATATGAGGCATTGTGAATTAAAATCACTAAATTAGGCTTAAAGATATAGCTCTTCAAATATAAGGTCTTCTTCTTCTTAAAGTGCCTATCCGTTCCGGATGTTGGCGATCATCACGGCTATCTTTACTTTGTTTATTGCCACCGCGGAACAGTTCAGTGGTAGTCGTGTTATAATAAATATAAGGGGAAAAGGTAAAAAGCTCTATTTTTAGACAGTCAAAAAAATAGTTAAAGGCCCGGACCAAGAAATTTGATAAGTAGATATTGTTGTATATACAGTAATGTCTTGTTTTATGCGGAGAAGAGCGCGTATAAAAAAATCACATAAAAAAGACATTACTTGCCTTGAAAAAGTAGGGATATGTTCCGTAGCCTTCTAAAATTACATAGAACCGAGACAAAAACAAAAAATTTTGCAGAAATTAAAAGAAATAGGCTGCATGATAAATTACTTCGAATATATGTAAGAAGTTCCATACAAAAGCTTAAAAAAATTTGTATTCAATACTTAATTAATTTTATTTTATGGAAAGTAATAGGTACATATAGTTTTTATATGTACATTTTTAATCATTATCGCTATCTAATAATGGTTTTTCACCGTTTGCAAAGTGGCTCAAAATCATCTGTCACTGCAATACGTATTTGCGGTAAAAGCGATGGATTTTCACAAACTTGATTCTTGTTCTGTGTAGCTCTTCATTTTTTGACAATGTAATCAGTAATTAAACTTTGCGATGATGATGCTATAATGTAGCTCATGATATTCTGACATGCAGTTCTGCAGCTCACGTTGTAATTTAAAGGCTAGTTCAAAATTGGGCATCATTAATAAGAAAATGACTTTCTAATTTACTGCAAAGTTTGAAGACCATCTCGAATTAATTTGGCAGTGGGGGGGTTGGTTTTTCTTTCTCATCATTATTGTCTTCTAGACTCACGATGCCATTTAAAGTTAGATCTAAAGTTTGATCAATTATAGCATGGTCCACTTAATCCATCATTCACAAGTAATTCATCTATATCATTATGGCTGAAGGTATTAAAACCATCTTCGCCAATGTTATGTGCCAAATTAATTATTTCATCTGATAGTGTTGATGTTTGAATGGTTGCATTGCTTGTAACACATGCTAAACCATTCTCCAACGGGCATTTAAAATTCTTGGTCTTATTTTAGCGGAAGCAGATGCAAACATGGATCAAACAATCCAAAATAATTGCTTTCACACGTCTTTTAACGTTAAGGGTTTATTTTCTAGTTTACTTACAATAATTTGTAAGTTGCCTTTATGTAATATTTTTAAACGATGCAATTATGCCTTGATCTAATAGGTGAATAAGGCTTGTTGTATTGGGTGAAAGAAATCCTATTTGAACGTTTGGATGTTCCTAAGTATGGATGACCTGCTGCATTGTTAATAGTTATTAAAACTTAAAAATCCAGAGATTTTTCCTTCATATGGGCTTCTACTTCTGGCACGAAGCAATTATTGAACCATTCTGTAAAATTAGCTGTTGTTACACCAGGCTTTCTTGTTAGTCATTCCAATGCCCTGGCAGTTGTTTTAAATCTGTTGTTACTTATTTATTAAGAGCGCGGTTTCAACATCAGATCTCCTAAAGGTGGGTACACATATGCAAGCTGAACTGTTCGCGAACCGTTTGTGAACGCTATATTCGTATATGTGTACGACGGTACGAACCGCTTGCGAGCTGTTCGTTCGTTGCTCGTCAGGAACCACGGCCTGTCGGTTTTTGGGACGAACACAAAGAATGGTTCGCAGTTAAATTTGGACGGTGTTCGCAGCGATATTGTCTGTTCGTGCCGTCGTCGAATCAAGATTGTATGACTTGTTCCTAATTTGAATTTAGTGCGTATATTTCGGCACAGTGGTCCCGAGAATTATATCAGAATAAGAATCCGCTTATTCTGGGATCTGAAAGACCGTGATCATTTTCGAAAAAACTTAAAAGATAATGACATGGCGCGAAATAGGTGAGAATGGACATCCCACGAGAAGATTGTATGCCGAAAATGACAACCCAATCGGCATCGTTTAGGCGCGAAAAGAAAAAGGTCTCCACAGGGACCGGTGAAATAAGAAAGGGTAAGTTGAATAAAACAGAAATTCTAAAGCATAAATTATATTTTACCAAATTGTGTTCAATAAAAATGAATAAAATAATTATATTCATTTCTACACAAACAAATCTGTTACTTCACACAAGTTGGTTCGTCGCTTTCCATGGATCGCGATGAGTTCGCTGTAAACATATTTTCAACGAACTGTTCGTGAACAACTCGCGAGCATTTTAATGAATTGCTACAAAGTAATAATGTTACTCGATCTTAACTTGCTTTACGCCAAATTGAAGTTTTTTCATCCTTTGCGATGTAAGTACGTTTAGTACAGTCCCGTTTCATTAGCGTTAACTACTTGATCGGCACGATAGTCCCCACCATCTTCAATAATTTTCGCTCATTTTTCATTTAAATATTCTTGCAGCTGGCTTCATCTGCTGTAGCACTCTCTCCTGTAATCTTGATATTATAAAGTGCACTTTGTTTATAAACCCGGTTAGCCTTTTTTTGCTAGCTGAAAATTCTTTACCAGCTTGGGAAGTGGAATTTGGTGACTCTGACTGTTTCATTAACTCATAAACCTGAAGAACGTTTTCCTGGATTAAAAAACCACTTACAGGAACTCTTCTTTGAATTAGTTAGTCAATCCAAATTGCGATGGCTCTTTCTGTCCTTTCTAGTAGTACATTTCTTTAGTTAGATCAAATTTGGCGCTTAATTTTGTACCAGTAATTATACATTTTCTTATAGCAACTTCATTCTTCTTAATTGGTTTGGTACAGTTGGTTCGCATAATTTATAATATTTTCCCATTGCCGTAGGTAGATCCTTCTTCTTTTCCTAAGCGATCTAAAATTGCAATTTTCGTTTCCAACGAAATTGATTGTCTTTGATGTTTTTTTCTCCATTGTACCAAACAAAATCTTAAAAAAAGAAATAAAAAAAATTAGACTTAGAATTAGAAGATTTGTTAGGTGTTGAATAAGGATCTTGCTTCCTTAACTGACACCTATGCCAAAGATTCTGATGTATCGTACTCATCTTCATCGTTACTTTTTTCATTCATATCTGTCGCAGATAAAATTTCATTATCGGTTACTGAACAGAAAAAACTCACACCACTGATGTCAACTAATGGTTCTATTGCTGGTTCTTCATCATCCATAAGTATTGGAAGATTTTCTTGATCTTTTAAGAATCCGGATTTATTGAAGCAGTTGAGAATTGTGAGGGGTGTTACACCTCTCCATAGCTTGTCAATCAGTAAAATAGCTGTCAGAATCGTGATATTAGCAGTTAGCTGCGTGTCGGGAGATTCTAAAACGAGCTTAACAATTTCTTTGTGATAGAACGTCTTAAAATTATGGAATCACTTGGTCCAATGGTTGCAATTTGGCGGATAGAAGTAGAGTTTCACGTTGGACCAATGTTAAGAAGGACTGTTGTGGATAGTGCAAATGTCTAAACATAATAAAATTTTCCGCTTTTGCCGTTTTATGTCCCCATTAACTGTTAAAAAGCCAATTGTTAAAAAGTTCTGCCGTCATCCAAGCTTTTTTGTTAGCACAATAATCCGTAGGAAAACGATTTCACACCTTTGAAAAATCGCAGTTTCATTGCTTTTCCTATCACTGTTTAAATTTTTCCGATCCGTCCATATTACTGCAAGTAAAACTGTCAACCTCTGTTTACTATGTTTTCCCCCATAACATTTTTCATCTTTAAAAGGAAGCGTCTTGTCCGGTAAAAATTTGAAAAATAGGCCAGTTTCATCAGTATTAAAAAATGTCTCGGGCATCATAGTTTTTAATCAAGGTCTTCAATTTACCGTGCCAATCTAAGCAAACTGCATCATTAACACATCCACTTTCCCCCATAAACTTTTTATCACAACTCCATTTCTCTTTTTGAAATTTGTAAGACGCCCTTCACTTGCGGCAAAGTTTTTGATGCTTAGAGTAGGCGCGAAATCTATTGATTTTTTCTTCAAAAAGTTTTCGCTAATAGGACACTTTTCTTTCTCTACTTTTCTCGCAATTACATTGCGAATATATTGTAGTAACGACAAAATTAACTTAATTAAAAATTTATTTAATAATACACAATAAAACAACTAAGACGCTACTTCGACTCAAAGTCTTTGTTTTCGTAACATTGTACTTCATTCGTCTCTTTATCAACAGGTAAAATTGTGGAATTGTTCCAAGATTGTTGCTCACCGGATCCAAAAACTCCAAAGGTTATAGCTCCAAGTAAATATATACAACTGGCTATGTAGAACACAAGGCGCCATTGTTCTACGTTAGTCTGAAAAATAAGAAACCATGTTGTTATTATCAATTTATGATATTTTTATTATGATAATTATTTAAAACGGTTCAAAAAATATCTCATTAGCATTTTTAAATCTCAAAGTTAACTGTTAACAGTTAACTGGTGACATCTCATAGACGGGAAGCTTATAACTTGTTTTACTGCCATTTTGGCCTACTAAGGACCACCAAAAATTTTTTAATTTTTTTTTGTGACCGAATTTTCCTCCTTGTCAGTGGGATTCTTTTTAATCAAATGTTTCTCTTTCCTTTCCTGTGGACCATACTCTATCAGTGCTTCCATCTTTTTTTTAGAAGCACAAATGGATAACACTTATTACATACTAATCTTTAATTCTTTAGTAGTACTTAGTTGACATTGTAAAAAGGTCCACATCTCGACATCTAAGTTATCAACTTGACTCAACTCAACTCAAAACTCAACTCAGAACTGTGCTAAATTACCGTTTTTATAAACGTCCTTGCCTTATGGCGTGATCGGTTATGCATGCACATACTATAAGCAAGACTACACTTGGATTGTTTGCAATTAGGCAAACTATGGAATCATCATTAACAATATAAGATATGCCGATGACACCGTAGTATTAGCAGAAACAGAAGACCAACTAAAATATTGGATGAACATATTATCAGAAGAAAGTCACAGGCTGGGCTTGGACATTAACTTTTCCAAAACCAAAATTCTGGTATTCCACAAAAACCCATATGAAAAAGTTACACCTAACATACAAATAAATAGTATTGCCCTTCAGAGTTCTCAAAGCTTCATATACCTGGGCAGAGAACTAAATAGTCAACTACACCACTCAAAAGAAATTAGAAGAGGCATTTAAACAGCAAGATCTGTTTCATGAATATGCGTAAAATGCTCTGTAACCCCAAGCTATTAGTCTCAATAAGATTGAGAACACTAAAGTGTTATGTGTGGTCTCTATTACTATATGGCTGTGAGACCTGAACATTAAAACAGTATGACGTCAACAAATAAAATTCATTGGAAATGTGGATGTACTTCCGAATGCTAAAAATAAGCTGGACCAGAAAAACTACGTATGAAGAAGTACTGAGAGCAATGAAGACAACGCCCTCATCTGGTCAATACTATCAAAATTAGCAAGACGTCATATCTAGGACACATAATGCGCCCATAGGGAATTTGAGCATCTCCAGTTAATATTAGAAGGCAAGATTTAAGGTAAAAGGGGCATTGGACCCACATAAGAGGGAACTGAATTAATTCATCAAGCCTAGAACCTCAACAGAGAAGGCACTTAGGAGGAGGAGGATATTCGTTAAACTTGACCTACTGCATGCGCCCCCCGATTCTTGATTAAAACCATTTCCACTTATACAATAACGCAATGTAAAATATGACTAGGATTATTGACGAATTTTATTTTACTAGGAATAATATCAAAAGATCGCCAGGTAGAATTTCCGCTTATTGCAAACCTTTTTTAACCTCTTTTCCCATTATGAATAGAGATAATCTTGATAATGACAGGTTAATGCGGTGGGTATCTGTTAGGATTCTTACATTCCAGGTAACCATAAAACATCATTCTTCTCTTTCCCATATTAGTAACAATGTCTTAAAAATCTTCATAATAACTTATGATTGTGTCTTCCACGAAATTCTTTATTTTTTTTGATTGGCCCTAAGATTTTTCTCAAAATTTTACTATCTTTTATATCTTTCCTATATTTTTTTCCTATTTGTTAAACTTACTTCTTCAGTAACGATATATCCTGTTAAAGTTGGAGCTAGAATACCAGAAATAGTTCCAAATGTATGTGCTATACCTCCGATAATACTTCCATATTTTTGACTAAGATCGAGAGGATTAACCCTAAAAAAAATAAATAGTTTGTTAAAAGATACGATATTTAGTAAATTGCGCAGATTAGAGATACTGAGGTACAAAATATTAGCTATTTACAAGGTCAAGTAGCTATTTACGAGTGATAAACTGGTAATGTAAAGAAATAAAACAATATTTAAAAGAAAAAATATAAAAAACTAATTTTTACTAAAATTTGACAGTACTTATATACAAGAAAGAGTACCTTTAAACTCTCGAACAATATTTTTAAAAGATATACCACACTGGACCAACTTAAAAGAAACCTATCTCGTCAGTAAAAGAAAACGTGAGTCTTAATTTAAAAGTTTTTACCAATTTTTTCTCTCCACTCTTAATTCTTGACCACCTGAAGGGGAGTGTAGTGGTATTTATATCGTATATGGTTCACCTTCATAGTCTCTGACAACTTCTATTATATCGTGCGTAGGTCTTTTACGACTTATAGTAATTTGTTTAATTTATTTTGTTCAAGATCTTTCTCGTGCTCTTCTGCCTTCTACATCCTTAAATGATGATTTCTCCATATTGTATATATTGACCTAAAGACGTCCAAGTGATCTTTAGTTATCTTAGAATATAATTATTTATTCTATTCTCGGTCCATGGAATTCGCAACTTTATACGAATTATTTTACTAACTATTAGAAAAAGCACATTTCAGTGACGTCATTCTCATTTTTGATTGCCTTATTGTCCAAGATTCGCATCCATATGTCTACTGAAAGTATTAAGGAGTTAGCCAACCTTATTTTTAGAGTTTTTGAAAAATTGGGGTCCACATAGCCATCTTGGCTAGATCACATCTACGTTTGATCTCCTGCTGGACTCTCAGAAATTAAAAAGTCTATAGGTTACTAAAAATACAGAATTCGATCCTTTATTTAAGGCGTGTGATATCATTTATTGATTCTATATGCAGATAGGTTTAATTTATCATAGATACTGTGACAAAAGCTAACGATTCTGACAATATCTTCTTTGTTCAAAACTCTTTACTTTTGGAGACTTTAGTAAGAAAGAAGAAATCTTATATCAATACAAGTTTATCAGCCCAAATGTTATACAATAGACACAGCCATATTTTGTGCAGCTGAACTCTGCACAAAGATTAGTCTACACATACAATCTTAATTACCAGCAGGCAAGAAGAAAGCTTAACATAACTTGTATATGATAAAAGCCTTTGGAACATTATTTTTAACCAACATACTTGAAAGTGAAATTAAACATTTTATTCTAAAAGATACTGTAACGACACATCGGTTCCGAAGGTGGATGAACCCAATATCTTGGTCAACGGAATAAGGATGTAGGAGGCAAGGGAAAACCACTACATTAAAGATGCCCATGGATATTTCTAGTACAATCATCATGGTTTTAGAAACTAATAACGGCGTTACTGATCATAGCCCTCGGAAACCAAGACTGTCCCTGGAAACAAGAGAAAATAAGACTGTCCAACACTAGAATAGGAACCTGGAATGTTCGGAGCATGTTTTAGTCTGGTAAAATGCACAATGTTGTTCAAGAAATGAACAGGTTGAATATCGATGTACTGTGTATCAGTGAAGCAAGATGGCCCAACTCAGGTTGTTTTTTATCAGACAAAGCCACAATATATTATTCCGGTAGTGAGAATAACCAACGCAGACACGGTGTGGCAGTAATAGTTAATACAAAATCTAATAGAGCAGTGAAAAGCTATTTACCTATTTTAGAAAGGGTATTGGTACTAAAGTTGGTGACATCTCACGCCAAACTAAATTTGATACAAGTTTAAGCTCCTACGGCGAATGCCGACAAAGAAAAAGTGGAATTATTTTACCGAGAATCGAAGAGGCACTGGCAATAATGAAAACAAGAGAAATCACGATAGTCCTAGGTGATCTCAATGCAAAGATTGGAGAGGGACAAAGCGGAAAGGGGCATAGAAAACTATGGTCTGGGAAGTCGAAAAGAAGAATAGACACAAGAAAACTTAAAGAACCTAACGAAAAGAATGCCTCCAACATGAACTGCATGTGAACTGCATCAAAATTGAAACAAAAACACCATGATATTGAAGAGTACTGGATCGATTAAAACATTGTCTACTGGAACCCTGTAAATAAATACTTACATTCAGGAGATCAAAATCAGAATGGAAAAGGCTAGAGCAAATTTCAACAAAATGAGTTTTAAAATTGGAACTAAGAGTTAGGTTAGCGAGGTGCTATGTTTTTTCGACTTTGTTTTATAAAATGGAATCTGGACCTTAAATGCGACATCAATGAAAAAACTGGAATCATTCGAGCTGTGGGTGTATAGAAGAATTCTGAAAACATTGTGGACAGAACACGTCACAAACAAAGAGGTTCTGAGAAGGATGAATAAAGGAATAGAAATTTTAAATACAATTAAAACAGGAAAATTTGAATATCTCGGACATATTACACGTGGAGAGAATTATACCCTCCTCCAACTGATTATGCAGGGAAAGATCCAAGTAAAGAGAAGCATAGAGAGCCGTAGAACGTCATTGCTGTGCAACACGAGAGAGTGGTACAGATGTACATCAAATGAACTTTTCAGGGCAGCCGTCTCAAAAGTCCGAATAGCTGATGATTGCCGACCTCCGCCGCGGAGATGGCACTTGAATAAGAAGAAGTACGACACAAAATCAAAAATACCTTTGAGAAATAATATAATTTGCAACCTAATTAACGCAAATAAAGAGATCGATGATTTCTCCTATAAACCTCAGCAATTACGCATTATTTATGTGTGGCAACATACTCAACTTCAGTATGATTCCTATGTGCACATATATATCTGGTTGAAAAGTCTATAAATAACTCGGTTAGACTAATATTGGGATGACTAGAATCCATTTGTAAATAAAATTTACAGCTTCAGCATATTTGGAAACAATCTTATCGAAGGTGTAAAGAAAGAAGCAGACAAGAGACTCAAAATACTTACTGTTCGGTCTGTTAAAACACTCTTAAGACTCAAGTCCCGTAGAAGCTTAATTCAGTGCAGATAGTTAATTAAACACTGACTAGAATAATCGCAAAATTTGAAAGGAGTGCTCACCAGTTGATGCCTAGAGAAAAGTTGTCAGCAAAATATGAATTACACTATCCTACCTGGAGAACTCTAAACAGATTAAAAATAGGAACAACGTAATGTGAAGTTATACAGAAAATAACAGATTGTTACCGGGGAGGTACAAGAACACCATCATCGCTTTAATTGCCTGAATCTGGAAAAAGTCTGCGCGTTATTAGGTCTCCCTCTGGCCAAGAAAAGAGCCATCCGTATGGCGAAGTATTAAAAAAGTAATTTGGTAGCTTCGGTTTGAAAATAAAATTATAAGTTGATCATATTATGTAACTAGTAATAATTATATTTAATAAACTTACGTAAAAACAGCCATCGGCAAACCGCCCAAACCTACAGCCATAATAAGGCAGAAATTGCTGCCAAAAATGGATAACCAATGGACGACGAGCACCATAAAAATGCACTGGACCAGCAGTCCTCCAACGACTAGAATCTTTCTCACATTGGTAGTAGTAATAACTTGCTTTCCTTCGATATAATCCGAGAACCGTCCAGTGAGCTGAATTATCACAGACATAGCCAAATATGGCATGGCTGATACAAATCCTGCGTCTTTGAGATCATAATTTAGACAATCTAAAAAATAAATTATAAGAATATTTAATAAAATACTATATTTTAGTGTAGTGTGTTTTAAAATGATTGAAATTAGCTTCGTACCAAGAAATTTAATATCAAATCTATGGAAAAAATCCATGAAACACTTGATTTTCACCTTCTGTAAGATAACGTTGCATCTGTTATATAAGTTGTAAGTTATTTTGATACTTTTGAAAATATCAAAATCTCTTTAGTTGACTAGATTTATTATTTTTAAGCCATTTTTTTTGCGTTAAGTTACATTTTTCTTATGTTATCGATTCGGGTATCCATTTGAGATAGATCGATGACCAACACTGAGGGTGTAGGTGTATGAACCTAAAGGTAGCAATTTGGCTAATAGCAAGAAGAAAGAAGTTAAAAAAGAAAATTGTAATATTGTATCCAGTCGTCAAGAAAAACCATTTTTAGGGCTAATGCATTTATAATCTTAGAACGTAAATTGTGACTTTGTAAGAAGTTACGAACTATTAAGTGCTTTAAAGATGCATAAAGTAACTTCGTTACCGCCTGTACTAATTATTCGAGAATTTATGTTAAGATCTCCAAATATCAATATTACTTGACAGAGAGGAAATCTAGAAGCTACTCCGTGCAACCAGCTATAACACTAACGAGGCTCTGACGACCGAGTATGGGAGTAAAAACTCTATTACAGTAAAATATCTGTCAAACGAGGAATTAGGGAAATGTAATTCTCAATACCCTATTAACCCGCACTGAACAGCATGGTAGGTGTATGGCTATAAAAAAAACCTAAAAAATACATTAATAGAAAGAATAAAAAAATGGCCCTCAATCTCGGACAGCTCAGAAATTTCTGACTTTAATCGCGGCCAAACCAGACCACGAGAGGAAGGTGCGATCAATCTCCTGAGAAGACTGCGCTAGAAATAAATATGACAATTTCAAATAGGTTTTTCGTACGAACTTTGTTATCCAATCAGAAGTTCTAAAACTTAATAAAGAAATGGAAAAATTAAATTGGCCGACAAAGGTCCAATACAAGTCAGAAGAAGAGGAAAAAACTAACAGATCCTATAATCAGATTACATGTTACATTACAGAAAACATGAAACCATTTCAGAAGATGTTATAGGCATTTTTTAAGCCCAAAGAGCCTTATGAAGAAAATTATGGAGTACATATAAACCTCTCGCCCTAATATTTGTATATTATAGAAAGCATTTGATACACTCCACCAACATAAGATGCGTAAAAGTGTAGCAGCCTGTAGAATAGACCACCGATATACTACAATTATCAGATATTCCAATGAAAAAGCTATAGCAAGTATTAGACTTCATAAAGATACTAATAAATATTGAATTGAAAGAGGAGTACGTCAAGAACAGACTAACTTCTCCAAATTATTAATCGCAAAAATTGAAAATATATGCAAACAAATAAATTGGAAAGACAGAAATACCAATGGTGAAATCCTATTGAATTAATAGAACGCCATATCGATAAGAGCGGAATCGGATTTGAATCTGGCCCGGCTCTTGGCTTTCATGCATTAGTCTTTCTTGCTACCATCTTTATCTGCTTTGACAGTCAAGCAGCGCTAAGGGCTTTAGAAGCCCTAAAGTCAGCTCTTAGCTGGTTTTTGAGTGCAAGAAAGCACTTCTGATATTACCCTGACCAACAGGATTAATTTAGTATGGGTACCGGGACACACAGACGACTCTGAGATAGCGCGTGCTGACGCCCTGGCAAGATAGGACCTATCCACTCTGTCTGTAGGACCCGAACCTGTGATTGAAGTGCCCTTCAGTACTGGTCGGGGTAGTCCCGAAGAGCTTCTTCTGCGGAGGTTCCAGGACTTCTGGGCCGGTTGTGAAGATATAAGACAGGCCATGCTCCACATAGTGAGGCCATTCAAAAGGCTTACAGCCCAACTTCCTCCTTCTAGACTGTGGAAGATGCTCTCTAGTGGTCAGTATGCTCACCAGTTACTTTAGACGCAGGTGGCACCTTCATCTGCTTGGATTGACGGATGGTCCACTGTGCCGTCTTTCTGATAGGGAGGAGGAAACCTCCTCACATGTCCTCTGAAACTGCCCGGGTCTGGTCTATTAAAGGTGGCAGATCCTAGGTTGGGCCTTCATGCAACCAAGCCACATGAGAGAGTTACCCTTAAAGAGGTTTGGATCTGTAGATTTCTATAAGGCCACAAGGTTACTAAAGGATTAGATGCTCGGAACAACAGGACGAGCTGAGATTTGGTGTCCCTGCTGATTATAGCAGATATGGGAGCCCAGAACAGCCTGGGCGGCAGAAACGCCAAAGACTAAGTCCTTGTGGGCCTAGTCCGTATAATAGGGGTGATACAGTGGATCCGTTTGAGGAGGTCTAAGTGTCCGAAGGGTTCACAAATGGGCCCTGCATCGATCTACCATAACGACAACCATAACTCCATATCGATAATCTAATGAAAATACTGAAGAAATTACATGAAGTTTTGCATCATCAGCAATGGCGTTACAACTCTTCGTGAATCTTTACGGCGATTACTATTGCGTTTAATAATTTTCGGTCCTGTGCCACTATTTCTCATTGTTTCACTCCAATTTTTTTTTAGATCATCTTTGACTGCACCTTTACAATAACTTTTTAGGTGTTCGCAATAAGAAAGCCTAAAAATAATCGCTCAAAAACATAATTAATGACAAACTTGCTTCACAGCGAAAGTATCGAAATTGATCTTAAACGAAAGATTTTCAATCAATGTAACCTCCCTGTGCTCATATAGGGTGCAGAAACTCTAACCCAGACAAAGAGTTTCTTAGGTAAAGATTGCCTTATATACATCTAATCTAGAAAAAATTTCTCTGGAAGAGATTTATTTTCAATATTTCCATTTCGAGTTTTTGTTCTCGAATTTTACCGCCATCGTAGATAACACGTGGGTAAGCTGCCACATAAGCGGAACAATATACAAATTGGTCTTGACAGTCATTGTGTTTAATTAGATTGAATTAGATATTGACCAATATATTCAATATAAAAAAAATTAAAAAGGAAATTAAAACTTACATTTAACGAACTGTGGCAAATGACTTAACAGCGCAAAGAAACCCCACGCCTTACACGCCACTGATATGGTCAATGCCCATACTGGTACGGACGTTAAGATGCACCACCAAGGAATTACAAATTTTTCTTTTGTCGAATTTTCTTCTCCATTTTGTGTAATATAAAGTAACTCCGACTGTGATATACGCGAGTCTTGAGCTGGTGAGTTTGATGTAAGCGTAAGCCAAAGAATCGTCCATAAACATCCAAAAAGTCCTAAAAAAATAGTAATAAAATTAAGTGTATAGAGTTTTAGTCTGTTTATTTCAAAATTATAGATCAAGAAATGAATTTATGTAGCTGTTTTGCGCAGTTACTACGCAACACTAAGAAATATTTGAATTTATATGAGTTTGTCATATGAAACAGAAATGGGTTCTCACAAAGTTTAAATTGCGGTGTTAGAAATACACTAATTTGCTTTCTGGATTACCGCATAAATAATTGAGAGAGATTTTTCGTATTGTACTGTGAACGGACAACACGATAAAATGCAATTTGGGCAAAATCGAAGTTATGGCACTGTGTGATCATAGAATTGTGTTTCTTAGCGATGTCAGAAAGCGAGAAGCAAACTAGAGTTGTTGTTACGTGACATTTAAGGCTTGGGAGGCTGCTGAATAGGTAATAAGTGCTATAGGATATTCAGACGGAGTGGATTTATAATTGAGAACATTTTAATAATTTCTCTAGTTAGGTGAATGACATACCTTGTTGGGACTTCTTACAATAGTCTCAAAAAAGTGATTATCATCTGTCTCGCCGCGCAGCTTTGTGTCACAATTTTTATAGCACGTTTATAGCAAGTTTATAATGTAGATTTTTTGGTAATTTTAGTTAAAACTCTGAGATAGCGCG
>NW_027312763.1:0-26136 GCF_040954645.1 Diabrotica undecimpunctata | reverse complement strand
CGCGCTATCTCAGAGTTGTAAAACTGTAAGAGCAATATTAACGAGTTCTTTTATAGTACGGTTTGGAGGTTAGGTTAGGTTAGGTTATGCTCATAAGCATATTATACAAGATAGACTGATCGTTGCAATAATAGCCCGTTCTCTCCAGTGCGACAGAGAAAACTGACGCAAAATAGTTCCTGCATCTCTTTCTAATTTGCCGGGTGACCCAAATGACCACAGAGAAGGTCACGTGGTATATAAAGCCGGTCCAGTAGACAGAGATGCAGGGACTGCTTTGCTTCCTTTTGTATTCAGACTGGGCAGTTATACAGAGAGTGTGGTTAGTATAAACTTGAGTTCAAGTTTGTGGGGTCACTCCCTTATCCTTCGGCCGCCATTTAGAAAAAATGGATACAAAAGGTTTTCGCACTGTATCTCGTACACTAGTAAACGTACAGAAAATGTCATTAAAAATTATTTATGGCAAATTAAATTGTCCACAACTTTATTCCGATTACTTTTTATCGTAGAATAGAAAATAAACAAGTTATAAACAAAAATAACTGAAAATTTTTTAACAAATTTTCTTTTGGGCATTATTAACTTTCTTTCTAATCATTTTAGAATAAAATAACATCAAAGCAATTTTATAGACGGTTTTTCAACAAATAATTTACACTAAAAATTTTTTAATTTCATTAATTTATCTGGTTTTATACTACTTCGAAGTTAACAGGATTCTTGAATACTCTTCAGAATACGAAAAAACGAACCATTGAGCTTAGTTTTCTATTGTATATTTTTTTATTCATCAAATCTCCAGGAAGTGATGGTATACCCGCGGAACTTATTAAATGTGGAGGTGCTACTCTGACTAATCATATATATAAAATCATACTGAGAGCCTGGAATGAGGAACAAATCCCAGAAGAGTGGTGTATTGGGATCGTTTGCCCCCTACACAAAAAGGGCGATGAATTAGAATGTAGAAACTATAGGGGAATAACCCTCCTTAATACAGCATACAAAATATTTTCGAGTATTTTATATGGTCGCCAGAATGAATATTCAGAGGAGCTTTTTGGCGACTATCAAAGTGGTTTTAGGCCTGGTCGATCAACAACAGACCAGATCTTTGTGCTAAGGCAAATACTGGAAAAAACCAATGAATTCAATATCGACACATACCATCTCTTCGTAGATTTTAAATCGGCCTATGATAGTGTCCTAAGAAATAAATTGTATGAAGCCATGGATGAATTCCACATCCCCTATAAACTGATAAGATTGGTTAAGGCTACAATGCGTAAAGTTGTTTGCAAAGTCGAAATACAGGGCGAACAATCACAGGCACTTGAAACGCATGTTGGGCTGCGACAGGGAGATGCGCTGGCGTGTCTCCTTTTCAACATAGCTTTGGAAAAGGCGGTCAGGGATGTCCAAATAGATAGCAGAGGAAACATTTTTAATAAATCATCCCAAATTTTGGCATATGCAGATAATGTTGATCTAGTTGCCCGCACAACACGCAAGCTAGAAGAAATGTATACCACCTTGTCAAACGCCGCAAAAAATGTGGGCCTGCAAGTAAATGAAAATAAAACTAAGATAATGGCATCAACACCCAACAATAGAGCCAGAAACATCGGCCACCAATTCACGGTTGATAATTCTACCTTTGAAGTGGTGGACAAATTCACATACTTAGGCTCCTTGATCACCAAGGAGAACATCATGACGAAAGAAATCAAGCGAAGAATAATCCTAGCAAACAAATACTATTTTGGACTGAGTAGGCATATGAGAAGCAGAAACTTAAGCCAAAAAACAAAAATAACCATATACAAAACCCTTATACAACCAGTGTTGACATATGGGTCGGAGACATGGACCATTTCCAAGGCAGATGAAAATCTCCTGCTTATATTTGAACGAAGGATCCTGAGAAGAATATTTGGTGGCATCTGTGAAAATGGTGTTTGGAGAAGGAGGTACAACTACGAGATATATCACAGATATAAACATATATTTGGTGGTAAAGACGTAGTATTCTTTATAAAAATAGGAAGACTAAGATGGGCAGGACATCTGGCAAGATCACAGCAGAACAACCCTCCTAGAAGAATCCTTATGTCACAACCTGTGGGAAGTAGAAATAGGGGTAGACCAAAACTCAGATGGAGGGATGGTGTAGATGAGGATGGTAGACAAATAGGCGCAGCAAACTGGCAACAGTTGGCAATGGATAGAACTGACTGGCGTAATAGACTTGGGAAGGTCGAGGCTCTTTTATAGGGCTGTAGCACCAATGATGATGATGATATTTTTTTATTCATATAATTAATAATTTTCTTAACATTCCTATGTTATTATTATTTATTATCCACCCTTTCTTTCACCTTAAAAAACATAAGATAATTGTAAGCTGCTAGAAAAGTTGTTAAATTTTCCTAGGAGAATCAGAGCTGTTTCCTCTCCCTCTAATTATTCTCTCAGTTGTGCTACGTATGACAGATACAAGAACAGTTTTCTTTTATTTGCACTAATTGTCCAGTTTTTGATGGGTATTCTCTAATGTTAATATTTTCTTTTTTTAATATTGTATCGTTTAGATATCGTGCTATTTCTGCACGATATCATTATTGATATCAATGTTTATTTTCGCCCTCTTATCTCAACATCCCCAAAACTTAATAATTATCAAGTTTCTTGTATTGAATTGCTTGAATAGTAAACAATTGGTATCTTAAAAAGTATAAATAACAAAATAATTTTTTATTTGTAGATTCCGGTATTCAAAGGAGCTAGACGTGAATTAATACTTTTAGATAATATAGAACGCTATCACGGTGAAGACGGTCTTGGAGACCTATATTATGACTCAGATCCAGATCTTTCAATAGTAAGTAAGACACCAGCAGCTGTAGCAATACACGACATAGTAGACGCGCACCCTAATGCAGTTTCACTAATCTGCGTCGGACCACTAACAAATTTGGCTTTATCGCTTAAACTTTATGACGACTTGGCTGCTAAGATTAAGGATGTATGGATTATGGGAGGAAACTATACCGGTAAGATTAACTTAGTATTTTAATCTGAAATATTTTGAGAATATATGGTGTGTTTGTACTATATTATAATTGACTGGAAAGGTTTTTATTTTAAAATGTATTAAATTTGCTTAAGTCTCACATTGTATGTTCTCTGTTACACATACATCAATAATTTATTCTTTGTCAAAACTTACATACCAGCACTTAAAGGACTTCAGTTTCAGGGCTTTTCCTGGTCCTGTTATTTTCTGTTTGTATACCAGATGCATCCTATAGTCCTGTATAAAATTGGATAACTGAAGTCTTTAAATATTGCGTCGATAAAACAAGTTAAATCTCACTTTTAAATAGAGTTTTACACTGTCAACATTTTAAATTTTTTTGAATTCATTACTCTTCTATCGTCCCTCTCACATTTTTATCTAATGTATTGTCGTTTCTAATTTAACCCGGTGTTTGTTGCTATATGAACATTTTGCTCACATTTTTTAAAGAAAATATTTACAAAATGCTAATGCCATGTTCTCGTTTCTGTCTTGCTCACGATTTTAAGTAAATTTGGTTAGGCTTTGTTGCTGAAATTTGTATTCTGTTCAAAAAAAAATTTAAAAACGTTGATATTGATATTCGTCGTTGAAGCATTTTCCTCATCGACAACGACAGTAGTTAAATTGGGCCAGTATCAATATTTTGTCTGTTGTTCTAGATCAGTTCAATATGATAGCTTGTGAAAATTGTGGAAAAGCTGGGAAAAACTCAAAAATAACATAATTAACACAGTAACAGAATCACAGAGGAAAGTAAAGAGCACTATCTAACATATATCAAAAAAGAAAACCCCATGATTGAGAGAGGAAGTGAAGATAAAATGTGAAGAAAAGAAGCAAGCCTTTTTACAATTCAGATTACAATAAACACAACAGGCATACAACCACTATAAATAATTTAGAAATAAAAAAAATACTTTGGTTAGACAAATAAAAAGGAAATACTGGCAGAGCTTCTCAAAACAGATGGAATACGACTTCTACGGAACACAAAAAGAAATATGAAGAATGATCAGAGGACAAAGAAAAGGGATGAATGAACTAATAAAAATGAAATACATTCAGAAGGAAACATGGACAGAGTATGTTCGACAAATATTGAGGAGAAAGAGGTATAGGAAACACTAAGGAAATTAAAAAATAAAAAAACAACAGGAGAGGATAGAGTACCGAACGAACTCCTAAAGTTCGAAAGACCAGATCTGACCAAGCAACTATTAAAACTAATCCAAAAATAATAGAAGAAAATAGAATTCCTCGAGAATGGAGATCAAGCATCCTAATACTTCTCTCCAACAAGGGAGACAAATCGGACCCGGAAAATTGCAGAGAATTTAGCTAATTAAACACAAAATATCACTAAAATAAACAATCAAAGTGATAACAAATAAACTGAATAAAGTTTGCTTTATATTACTAGCACAAGAACAAGAAGGTTTTAGGTCGGTAAGATTATGCACCGACGCTATATATATATATAATGAGGCAAGTATAAGAGAAATTATTAGAATACAACAAACCGGTATATCAATGATTCGTGGACCTTAAGAACGTATTTAACGGGTCAAATTAAAGGACAGATGCAAGAGGGATACCTCTAAGAATAATAAAAACGATTTCAAATATCTATCAGAACAACACAATAAAATTAAAAGTAGAAGAAGAACTGTCTGATCTGATTGAAGCTGGCAATGGGACAAGGCAGGGGGATTATCTGAAGCCTCTATTATTTAACCTGATCAAGGATAAAATACAAAATTTTTTTTTTATAGCCCTTTTTCTATCCGAATTGTCGAATAAAGGCCTCTCCTATTTCTCGCCATTCATCCCTGTTGTGTCCTAGGCGTTTCCACATTGGTCCTGCGACTCTTTTGATATCGTCGTTCCAGCGCATTTGAGGTCTTCCTCTTGGTCTCTTCGCATCGTACGGTCGCCAGTTTCCGACTTCTTTGTTCCATCTACCATCTTCGAGACGTTCGTTGTATCCGGCCCATTTCCATTTTAATTTAGCTGCTTGTTTCGCGGCGTCCTTTATTTTTGTTTTGTTCCGAATTGCTTCGTTCGTTTGCCGATCTATTAGTGAGATACCAAGCATCTGTAGTTCCATGGCTCGCTGAGTTTTTCGAATCTTGTCCATGTTTTTTTTGTGAATGTCCAGGTTTGAGCTCCGTAAGTGAAAACGGGAAGGATACAAGAATCGAACACTTTGGTTCGAAGGTTTTGGGGTATCTTTTTTGTCTTTCAGTATGTATGAGAGTTTTCCAAATGCGGCCCATCCCATTCTTACTCATCTGCTTATTTCGGTAGTTTGGTTTTCTTTGTTTACCTTGATATTCTGACCCAGATATATGTATTCTTCTACATGTTCCACTTTTGTTCCTTGGATGGTTATCGTCGGTTGATCATCTTTATTCGACATTAGCTTAGTTTTACTCAGATTCATTTTCAGTCCTGTTTTTATGGATTCCGTATGAAGCTCATCGATCATCGTCTTCAGTTCTTTCCAGCTGTCGGCTATTAGTACTACGTCATCTGCATATCTTAGATGGTTTAAATACTTTCCGTTTATCGATAGTCCCTTCGTTTCCCAATTTAGTGATTTAAAGATGTCTTTAAGTGCGGCAGTAAATAGTTTTGGAGATATAGTGTCTCCCTGTCTTACTCCTCGGTTGATTTTTATTGGCCTCGTTTTCATTCCGTTATCCATCGTGACTACCATTTCAGCGTGTTGATATATACTATATATTAATATCCTATATCTAGAATCTAGAATCTAGTTAAAGCAACTATCTATGTTAGGGATACCCAATAAGTTGGTTAAACTTATACGAATGACTCTGGAGGGTTCCAAAGCTATGGTGAGAATAGATGGAGATATGACGCATGCCTTTGATATTGAAAATGGAGTTAGACAAGGGGATGCCTTATCAACAACACTTTTTAATCTAACTTTAAAAGCTGTTGTTAGAAAACTTGATGTAAACGGCTATATTAATACAAGAGCTATGCAAATATGCGCATATGCGGATGATGTTGCCATAATAAGCCGCAACAAAAGGGTATTGAGCGAAAAAGTCATAGAACTGAAACGAGAAGCTGCTACGTTTGGTCTATATATAAATGAAAGCAAAACAAAATATATGGAGTGCACAAAATCGAATGAACATGAGAATCTGAAGGTAGACAACCATACCTACAAATATGCCTCCACTTTTCCCTACCTAGGCTCAATAATAAATGACAACAACAACATCAGTCAAGAAATACAAGCACGGATTCTTAGAGGTAATAAGTGCTTTTATGCATACAAAGACTTAATGAAAAGTAAGTTACTGAATCGTGAGTCTAAGCTGAGAATCTACAAAACAGTAATTAGACCAGTGGTCACATATGGATGTGAAACGTGGACCCTCACAACCACTGATGAAAATCAACTGAGAATATTTGAGCGCAAAATACTAAGCAAGATATTTGGACCAACCCAATGCAGCGATAGTTCGTGGAGAATTAAAATGAACCACGAGCTGGATGAACTAATGCAGAGCGCAGATATTGTCAGATTTGTAAAATCACAAAGACTAAACTGGCTTGGTCACCTAGAAAGAATGCCAGATAATCGAGCTGTAAAAGTAGTCCAGAGATGGAAGCCCCAAGGAAACAGAACAAGAGGAAGGCCCCGTAAAATATGGATAGACGACGTAGAGAGGGATCTTAAAACCATGAACATCAGGCAGTGGAGAAGGAAAGTATCCGACAGGGCAGAATGGAAGAACATTATTAAGCAGGCCAAGACTCACAAAGGGTTGTAGCGCCATTAGAAGAAGAAGAAGATCTAGAATCTATTCTGCTGTTGACCAGTGCTTCCTCAATAGCCCATAATTCTTTGCTGTCAAAAGCTTTCTCGTCGCTAAACAGATTGGTAAAATGTATTCGTTAACTTTTTCCATTAGGACCTTTAGTGTGTGTGAAGATGGTCACATGTACTGAACGAAAAAGAATACCAAATGGGAAAACAACTTAAAATAATCTGGTATACAGAAGACGCAACACTACTCAAACTTAAGTCAAACTCAACACTACTCTCAAAGTGAAGAGGGTTTACAACGTATGCTACACCAATGTAGTATAACCGCCACAAAATTTAACACGTTAATTTCTCCAAAAAAATCAAAGAGCAAACAGAGCTGCAGATTACCTAAATAAAACCATCAGACCAATAATGACGTATGCGGCAATAACACGATCTGACACAGAGAGGAGAAAAAGGATGTTATAAACAGCAGAGACGAAAAAACTATTATCTAGCTACGAAAAGCTCCAAACGGAAGTGGAAGATCAAGTAAATAGAGTAAACAGAGCCGCAGGTTGCCTGATTAAAACAATATGTAGAAATAAAAATATCAGACAAGAAACAAAAGGCAGAATTTACAAAACAATCATTAGACCAATAGTTACAAACGCGGCAGAAACACGACCTGACACAGAAAAGATAAAAAGGATGGTAGAAACAGTAGAGATAAACACTTGGAAAAAATTGATAGTAAAACACTATAGAACAGAGCTAGAAGTACAGATATACGACGTAGATACAAGGTGGAGTACATCAATGACGGTAAGAAATAGAACAGTAGAATGGAACGATTATATAAGCCGAATGACGACAAATATAGTAGTAAAGACGGCAAGACACGGTTTCCCAATAGAAAGACGATCAGTAGGAAGACCACGAAAACGATGGAACGACAACTTACTGAAGGCACATTGAAAAACAGGAAGAGCCATGTCTACATATAAAAAGAAAAAAAATATAAAACCATCTATATATGTAAATAGTACCAAACTTGAGCAAGTTGATCAAATTATTTAAATTGGATACTGTAATGCAGCCACGGTAAAATTAGATTCAGAATTGAGCTGACCAGAGCCGCTTTTAGAAGTTTGTCCGAGGTATTATGTAACAGAGACCTAAAATTGGCAGGCGGATCCGCCTACTTCGCTGCTACGTGTTCTTGGTCTTACTTTATGGTTTTGAGTCTAGGACTAACTGATCCAAATCGCCTTGAAGCTTTCGAAATATGGTGCTATATAAGAATTTTAAAAGTTTCTTAAAAATGGAGAAGATTCGAAACTCCACAATACTAAAACGTCTCAGCAAGACTACTGAAATTATAAAAAACAGCAAGAAATTAAAGATGGAGTACTGCGGACATGTAATGGGAGGTTCCAAATACAGATTGCTACAAAATATTATCTAAGGGAAAATAGCTGGCAAATGCAGTCCAGAGGGTTATTTTTAATCTATATATTGCTTAGAATGATCCGATTTTTTTCAATTTCTATTATTTTATATTAATCTACAAAAGCAATATGAATTTCTAAGTTGTATTCTCTTCTCTATTAATAGTTTCAATAGTAAGTATCATGTGTGCCCATATGTGCCCGATCTGAGGCGTCTGAATCCGTTTTGTTCTTCTTGTTATAGTACTTCTGCAGTGGTTACTTTTGGGATAATTATTCTTGTATGTAGTTACTGTACTAAGTTTAACATGAGTATTTCTAAGTAGTTTTTAAAACGTCTTTTATTTTTTTTCTTAAATATCGATCTTCAGGTATTACGCATTACTTTCAGCACTGTCTAATCTTTAGTAGGTTAACAATGTAAAAAATGTGTAAAAGTAGATACTTTTGGTAAGCTATGTCCGTATTTTAAAAGCTTTACGACTATCTTATCTATTTCAGTTTTTGTTAACGGGAAAGAACTTCTTCGAGTTCCTGTCTTGTGTTAAATAATCAACGCTCTCTCTCTCTCTCTCTCTATCTCTCTCCCTCTCTCTCTCGATTGCATGTTTCTTCGTGTTTCTCAAGATGACGTAGATCGTACTCTGTATCGATATTTTTATTCCAATGAGCTTAATTTTTATTAATTGTGTTTTTTTTAAGTTTACTATTCCTTACTTTAAGCCCTGTTCATCATATTCGATTCTTGGTTGTGACATAAGCCACCAAAAGGTCAATAAATATCATTGAGGTTTCGCGTTTTGGTGTATGACGGTAAAATAAAATGTAGCGATAGATGTGTCGCATTTCAATTGTTAATCATATTACTTTATATCATCCTATCTATTTATTTATTTATTATCATGTTTTCTATTTTTTGCAGGAGTGGGAAATGTGTCAAGGGCTGCCGAATTTAATTTTCATGTCGACCCAGAAGCAGCTTACATAGCACTTGAAAATTTGAAATGTCCAATTTATGTTTTACCTTGGGAAACTTGTCTTCTGCCAAAAATACCACTGGTAAGTCAACAGAACATGTACAGTTTGTATATTATTATTATTATTATTATTATTATATTACAAATAAGGGCAGAGGAGCGAGCTCCTATTATGCCCAAAAATCAAAAATAAAAAAAAAAAAACATCCTTATAAAACTAATACCAATTATAAAGTAAAGTAAACATAAACAATTAAGTATATCATACAAAAGTTGAATGGTGAGACAATAAATAAATAAATAAATAATGCTGTCAAAGAAAAAAAATCCTATAAATAAAATAAACCACTATCAAGTTTATTTTTAAAGATGTTAATACTAGTTGCCGATATGGTGTCTTGATCCAAATTGTTCCAGATATTAAAGATTCTATTTGGCAAGAAGTTCACCCTGGACCTTGCAGTAGTTTGTTCTTTTTTCAATTTGTATCGATGGCCTCTTAATCTTTCGTCTTGATTCAAAGTGAATATGGTGCTTAGGTTCCCAAAGTTATGTTTTAAAATACGGAAGGACATAATTAGATCACCTCGAAGACGTCGCTGCTCGAATGTCGTAAGATGAGCCATGGATAATCTATCTTCATAGTTAGGTCTTACACGACCGTATGCCAGTCTTGTAGCTTTACGCTGAACATTTTCAAGTAAGATCTTATCGCGAATGAGATCTGGATTCCACACTGGTCCGGCAAACTCAAGAATAGGTCTATATACTCCTTTTTATTTAAATTCGGAAGGATAGGATATCTTACATCTTATTACAAATCATTTATGGACTCGTTTTCAAGATACATAATAAAAGACATCTAATAAAAATTAGTGGTTGGGACTTTCTAGAATTTTTCTCTGAATCTGAATGTTATGTACTTAAAGATATTTATAAACATTCACTGGATGCTCTTGAAATGGTTTTAGAAAAAAATAGCAATTACATTTAGAAGAAATGTATCAATATCAACGTTACGTTAACCCTTAAAATCAGATTAATACGCTGCTTCATATTCTCCACATTGCTGTATGGTATGGAGAGCTGGACCCTTGCAGAGACATTAATAAAAAAAGTTAGAGGCCTTTAAGATGTGAATTTATCGACGAGTATTGCGGATAAGTTAGATTGATCGAATAAGAAATGAAATAGTTTTACATCGAATGAAAAAGAGTACAGAAATAACAAAAACGATCAAAATTCGAAAGTTACAATATTTCGGTCATGTAATGAGACATCCAGAGAGGTATAACCTTCTACGCCTCATAATATAGGATAAGATCACCGGAAAGAGAGGCCGAAGAAGAACATCCTGGCTCCGAAATATCCGAGAATGGTATCAAGAGACCACCGCTAATTTATTTAGAGCCGCTGTAAACAAAGTTATTATGGCCAATTTGATCACCAACGTTCGATAATCGGACAGGGTAGAAAGAAGAAGATCACTATTAAATCAATAAAAAAATATAAATATACATTGCATTAGTTTTTATAACCAAAAAACAAATAATAAAATATATTACGTTTGTCTTTCAAGGAAATTGTTTGCAGTAATATAGATCAATAAGAAGTTTAGGTAGATAGCTAATAAGACAAAACTATTAAATTGTTACAAAAATAAAAGCCAATTATTAGATCTATAAACAAAACTTTAGCTGATAGTCTTTTTCTTAAGGTACCTTTTCAATTACTGAAAATTGGCGATAAATAGAGCAAATGGCTCTCTATCTTGAGCTCTTCTTAATAACTAATGGGTGTCCATCCCTATACAGTTTCTTGGAACTCTTTTTCCTTCCACTTTCACTTTCATTATAAGTCGTAGCATGATGTACTTTTCTCCTCTGAAAATATATCCTAAATAACTCGTTTTTCTTTTTTTTTACAATTGTAAGTCCCCATCCTTTTCAACACCTCATTGTTAATCACATGCTCTGTCCAAGGGATCTTCATTATCATTCGAAAAACCCACATCTCAAAGGCTTCTATCTACCTCATACTCGTAATTTTAAGAGTTCATGTTTTCACTTCGTATAACAGTATGAAACAAAAAATATCTTTACAAATCGATATCGGACATCCAATGATAAAGAAGAATCTATTAGAAAGTTTTTTTAAGATCTAGCATTCATTATTTGAGCTCCTATTTCAAGAATTATCAGAAATTGCTAAGTTAAAAATACTTTAAAACAGATGAAAATAAAAAACTCCTGAACACGACAAAACAATAAACGAGATAATTACAGCTGAAGATCAAACTACTTTGAAAGTAGTTTAAATCTTACCGAACAAGTGCCTCTTTAAGGGTGCTATTTCAATCTGTTGGCAAAATGTGCAGATATTTTGATTACACAAGAAAGCAGATAAATACAAACCCGAAAATTGCAGAACAATAAGCCTGTTACCACATCCACACAAAGTATTTACCAAAATAACTACCAAGAGACTATCAAATAAGTTCCATAGTTAGCAGCCTGATGATCAATACGGATTTCGCAAAGGTATACCATAGTACACCTACAAATACTACGGACACTTATAAAGGACTATAATAATTACACAATGAACCTCTTGATTTACAATTTCTGGATTACAGTAAGGCTTTTGGTTCCATAGAAGCCTGGACTTTATTAGAAGGATTAAATAACGAAAGGAGTGATACCAGATATAGAATACTCATAAAACAACATAAATTGAAGGCGGATTTTAAAGTCATCTCAGTCAGACTCAAACGGAAAAGATAAATAGAAGACTCAGAATGAATTGGGCAATAGTAGAAATGCTTAATAAATCTAAAAAAGGGCATTAAAACCAGCTATATTAGGAGTATTTGTGAGAGAACATAAATGAAATAAGTTGTAATTGGAAAAACGGCGCAAATGAAATAGAAACTCTGAGATAGCGCGTACGGCGCAAATGAAATAGAACTGGGTAGGACACGTGGCATCACAAGACAACGAAAGGAAAACGGGAAACATTGTAAATTGGAGATCAAGCAAACACAGTCATAGTAGAGGCCGACCACAAAAACGGTGGTTAGACGAAATCAAAGCAAAAGTGTAAAGAAAACTGTCATCAAATAACACAAAGCAGGGAGGAGTGGAGAATTCTTAGGACGACCTTTGTCTAGGAGTGTCGGCGTATCCGAATTTTTTTGATTCTCTTTCCAGTATATGGCTAAGTATATGTTAAATATTAGTGAGGAGAGCATCGACACCTATGCAAGACTGTTCTTAAATTTCTTTGGTGAGCTGATATCAGTGCCAATCACTACTTGAAACACTCAGTCGTTGGGCTTGCTATTTATTAGGTATGCCATTGGTTTACAGGAGATCTTACGGAAATGTATAAACATACATTTCATGTCAAATTTAAGTCTGCTATAGTCAGTCTTGGTTCATTTTAACAGTTGTTTTTTGTTTTTTTTTTATAATCCTCTTAATATGATTCATAACATATTAGTTATTTTTTGTTTTTTGTTGTAGGAATGGAGGTTTGAAGCATTGGGAAATGCGACACCTGAACTTACATTATTAACAAAAGCGGAAGAAATTATATACAAAAAACATAATAGGGAACACTGGATTCCCTGCGACACATTCCTGACCTTCGCTTTCACCAACCCTGAGGAGCACATTGTTAAATCTAGTATTCACCATGCGTCCGTTGAGCTTCACGGCGATCTCACAAGAGGACAGGTGGTACTAGATCATCTGAAGATGAATCAACCCAATGTTGTTATTATAGAGAATATAGATAGTCAGTTATTTGTTAAAGAAAATGCTAAAATGTACAAAGTCTTTAATCTGTTAAATAGTTGTTTAAGAGTAATTTAATAAATATTTATTTTTTATGATTCTTCTAAACTTCATTTATAATTTTAAAAAGATTAAAATCTTTATTCAAAAAATAAAAGATTATTTAAATAAAATAGAAAAACCAGAGTTGTCTACTAAGAGTCCACTAAGTCTCATTAGATTTACTTTTATTTGAGATTCTTCAATAAAAACTCTGCACTCTGTGAAAGTCTGCACATAACTAAGTAAGAAACCCAAAACATTTTGATTTTTATTTTGTTCACTGCAAGCATCAGAAATTAGTTAAAGTATCAATGATTTCTCTAGAATATTTTTAAACTTGTCTTCGAAAATCCCCAAAAAGTTATATAGAGCCAGAGCTGAAAACTACTTCATTAAAACCTCGCCTGGTCTGGTTTTTTAGTCTATGTTTTACACAAAAGTATAAGTCGTCTTGTGCATCTTCCATCAATACAAAAGTAATGGTATAAACCCAAATTTGTCGAGAATAAAATACCTCACCAACTCCTAGTTTGGGAAGAGGCTGGTTTTTGTTCCATGTCCAAAGATACCTTAACTACATTAGCTTCTGTTCTTTTAAGCAGTTCATAAAATTTCTTAGCTCGTAACTTGTGCAATCTGTAATTAGTAATAAAGAAAGCTGTTTCTTGAAGGTCTTTGCATAAATTTATTTCACTTTTTGTTAGATCACAACATGAAACAAACGTCTATCTTTGGACTACCAAAACTTAGATTGAATTTCGTCTGGAAGATTTTGAAGAACTTTAAGTAAGATGCAAGCGACTTCTTTTGTCCTTTTTAAGTCTGTTTCTAAATACGACACAATTTTTTTAATAGATACCTCAGGGCTAAGGTAACCGCGGACGCTCTTACCGCGATCATAATGACTTTCACAGCACTTTAATGATTTTATGAAATCAATCATTGATTGAGCTGTACTTGAATCTTTAGGTTTTATCTTAGCTCCACCTCGCTTTTCACGAGGACATTTTCCTGACACTTTTAAAGCTTTAGCTAATCGATTCAATCTTTTTGATGAAAATTGTGTAATGGACAGGAATGTGGAATAACAGACCACTTAATAAAACATCATTTGTCTGTCGTATAAAGTATTTTGTAACTGTTCGAGATCGTGGATTTGTTTTATTTCTAGGTACATGCTGCTTAGACTCTTGATTAAGAAGGTATTTGATTACGAAATTGTTCTGATCAGCAGCAGTCTTATGTAAGTAAATGTTATCAAAAGAGCTACTTACATCATTAGTAGTCAATAGATATGTCTTACAAACATCACCCTTCTTGTTCCACGGGTTTTTATTTTGCCGTGGAACTCTGACGAACCTCATCGCCAAAAAAAAAATCACAAAAAATGAATAATAAATAAATAAAATAAAAAGAGAAGATAATACGAAAAAAAAAGTATTTTAAATTATAACATTTCAATCTTTTTTTGGAGGCACTGATGATGTTAAGAAGGAGCTATTTTAACTTAGTACCCGATCTTAATTTCAGTACTTAAATCATACAGTACCAACAAATCTTCGTTATGATATTTTATGAACTTTACGATCATTGAACTGTTATGTTTAATATATTAGTAATATTGTGACTGGATAATTGACGCTAAGATGCTAAGATTATATAGCAATTTTCTGATATCTGTCCCGAAAAACACTGTGCTATGGGATAGTTCACTACACTTTTTACTGAGGCTGTTTTCACTATGTATTATATATAATTACAAGTACAATTGGTTAGCGGAATGTCGTTTCTATGTTTAAAGCGAACTACTGGCAACACTGCTGGTTTAAATAAATGAACTGTTTATGTTCAGTTTATGAAAATTATAAACTGCGGTTTTTAGGAAACACTGATTAATATAAACGATTGACTTGATAATATTTATGAATAATAATACGATGCGAACTACTTAGTTACAACTATAAATATATTAATAAGCGAAGAGAGTATTTTGGGAGCTAACGATTTTAGCTTACGTGATTTGAGACCGACTTTGGTAATAGCTTTTTCTCAACTGAACCGATAATATTTAAAATTATGTAGGTAGCTAGCGGAGGGTTTTTACCCCAAGTATCGTTAAATATCTTCCTTTATTTTTTTTTAAGAATTGCAATATTAGTATGGTTGAAAATTTTATATCGATAGGAATGGAATTTCACCAGTACCGACTATAAAACATCCTGGGTTAACCGATAATAGTATAAAAGGTCCGGTTTCACGTAAAATTTAAATATGTTTTCTGTTAAAATTTGTCAGTTTTCATTTCTTAATGTTGATTTAATTGCGTACAATCCAAACTCGTTATAATTTCATTAATACAGATAACGCCTATATTGACGAAACTGTAGTGATAAGAAGGTTTTCCGAATTCGATGGTAGTGCGCGACGGGTTTGCTTTTAAGTGGTTTTCAGGTATTTATATAATAAGTTTATGGAACTAAACACCAACCAGTATTGAAATACGAGTTTTTGATAAAATTTGTTTGTCTATGTATCATAGGAAGTGGTAAATAGTATTACTCATTTTATTCATTACGTTTTCTATCATTATGTGGCGTCCGTGGGATAAGAGTACGAAGAACAACGCATAACTACATTAAGAGCTCTGAAGTAACGGCTCAATGTTGACGAAATTCAAATAAGCTGTAGCCTCACAAGCTTATGGAAAATTTTAAAAAGTATGTATATAATTGAACCGATCATAATTAATTTAGATGAAGGTGGCGATAGCGAAACAGAACTATGTGTGGAGAGATACTGTCATCAAATCTACAAATGTTACGATTAAAAAAACGGTTCTTTTCAGAACCACAAATTATTATTAATGTTTGTTTTTCTATAATCTTAGCAATTAAAATAGATTTAATTTCTTTAAAACTCATTTGAAAACATTAATTTCGGGTATATAAGGCAAAGTAATATATTTTACATCCGTTTTTTGTTTTTGTCATCGTAATTATTGTAAATTGTGTGGATCCTTTGCTTTATTATAGGAGTACCGTCTAGTCAGCGTCAATTGTCAAAAGACCAACTCTGTCTACCTCGTTTGTTTTTCGCTCCGGACCGGTCTTAACAATGGGCCAAGTCAGATAAATTTAATAATATTTACGACTGCACTAATTGAAGTCAACCACTCTCTGCTAAACAAACTTTACTGGTTGTCGCTGCTGTCCTCCCTGTGTAAAATTATATATTAGCGATATTGGTAAGTGCAAAAGATGGGTAGGTATCCAGACTCTCAATGCTCATGGAGAAAAATTTTTTTGTTATTAATGCTAGTTATTTTAAAGCGTTATCCTGAAATCTGCATTTTTGTACGTTTAAATATTATTTTAATTTTGTTCAAGGTTTAATAAATTGGAAAAATTAGGAATTGGATAAAGAAACTAGCAACCTTTTATTAGTATAAGCATTTTTGTTTGGAAAATGCTTTTTGGACATGGAATTTTATACAATCAGTAAAAAATACAGGAAAAGACAAAGCACACATACACACCATAAAACCAAGACAATGGAAAGATCACTATGAAAGCTTGCTGACAGAGACAAGACAAGAATACCTCCCCAACACAGTCAGTACATATACAAGGAGAGGAAGCGAGGGTAGACATCGAAACAGTAAGGAAGGCTGTAATGGCCCTAAAGAATGGTAAATCCTCTGGACCTGAGGGAATCTATGCTGAAATGCTTAAGAATGGAACTCATAAACTATTTGAAATATTAACTTATGTGATCAATCAGTGTCTAAATGGACACCCAGTACCAGAACAATGGAGAACGGCATACATGTCCTCAATACACAAAAAGGGGGACAAAAGGAATTGTAATAATTATAGAGGCATATCGGCAACCATCACCCTGAGCAGACTGTATGGACGAATTTTGAGAAATATGATCGAGGAAGAAGAATATAAGCACAAGAGAAAGAACAAAGCGGGTTCCATGCAGGAATATCGTGCACCGATAATGTATTTTGTCTTAAACAAATAATAGAAAAAATATCGGCTAAGAATCTAGAAATTCATATTGTATTGTATTGTGTTGCCTTTGACAATACAGGAACTGATACACGGGAAATAGAAAAACGAATCACTCAAGCAAAGAAAGTCTTAGGATGTCTCAATGGTATACTGTGGAGTAAAGAGATAACGAAAGGAAGGAAATTTAATATATATGAGACCATGATTAAAACTACTCTTCTTTATGGCGCTGAAACATGGAGAATTAGTGAAAAGAACAAAAAGCGAATAGAAGCGTTAGATATGGATGCAATGAGAAGATCTTTAGGTATTTCCAGACGAGACCGAATAAGAAATGATGTAATAAAACAACGTATGGGAATAGAAGGAAATATAACTCAAGATATAGAGAAGAAACAATTAAGGTGGTATGAGCATGTTCAACGGATGCCAGCATCAAGACTCCCCAAAAAAGTAATAGAATGGCAACCGATAGGTCGACGGAAAAGAGGAAGACCCAGATTAGAATGGCAACACGGAGTAAACAAGTCCATGAGCGAAAGAAATTTAACAACAAACGACTGCGAAGATAGGAAGAGATGGTGTTTAGGTATCGGACAACGTCGAAAGACGTTCTAAACCGATTTATATATATATATTTTTATTTGGTCAAGTAGTTTAGTGAGTACACCAATAAAGTTTTATTTTTATCTATTTATAATCAATCTTAAATTTTTGCTGTATTGTCACAAATACTTTTTAAAAAATAGTTATTCACATGCAGTTGATTTCTTGGTTATTATTTATCGTGGTTATCTTTTAAAAAATCTTGTTTGATTACTTATAATAATGATGAATAGCTGGACATATAAGTTATGTACCTATCAATTTTCAAGTATCACATGTCCACTTACTGCTTGTAGATCTTAGCCGATCGGTTCATAAATTAAACAACTGGCGGTACATTCTTTGTAGATTCTAATTAATCCCTAATTCATTGTAAGTTTATTGTGAATTTATGTTCATTTGTGTCATTGAATGAAAGAAAGATTGCTTTGTATTTAATAGTTACATGTCTTTATCTTAATTAGATACCACGATATACCTATTTCAATAGACTGTCTTTTGTTCCTTTCATAACTTGTGGTCACGTTTAAACTGACAAATACTTTTGACTAAGATGATTTTAGAAGATTATTTGAGATTATTCATATCTTCCTCTTGTCTAGTTGTCGAGTGGAGATATTATCGACGTGAAGTATACGGGAAAAGAATTTTGTTTTATTTTTAAGAGATCGATGTCTCTTAAGAAAAGTTTGAATAACTCGTCATCAAGTACCGACTTGTGGAAGCTTGAAACGTATTAACAATTTATGATTTATTTTTCTACGGCAGTAAATGACACCGTGTTATCCATGTATGTACACGGAAAGCACAGTGGGCACAAACAGAAACCAGATTATAATTTATCTTAACATATATTCCAGGATATGACGGTTTTCTGCTCAGAATTCTTTTTTTATTCATGAATTTGCTTGAAATTTTAACAGTAGGTAGAAAATAGGTGGTTACCACCACTCTGAGATAGCGAGTAAGTTTAACACGTTCGTACCTAATCTTAAATGATCTTAAGTTATTTCGTTGTATACATAATAAATCGGATAGAGATCTCCTGCAAGATGATGTAAATAATATATTTTTATGGTCAAAACAAAATATTTTAAGCTTAAATCCAACTAAATGTTCTTGTATTTCATTTGGTCGTATAAATAATCTAGTAGCTCATAGATATGTTCTTAATGATGTACTCTTGGATTCAGTTACTGAGATAAGAGATTTGGGTGTATTATTGGATTGTGCATTGACATTTAGAAGACATTTTCTTAAAATTAAGGATTTCGTAATCTTGGTTTTATTTATCGTAACAGTCATGATCTCTCACCTATTGTATTTAATTTATGGTATTGCTCCCTGGTACGCTCAGGTCTTGATTACTGCTCTGTTGTTTGGTCCCCATTTCATCAAGTATACATTGATGCATTGGAGAGCGTTCAGAGGAAGTTTCTAAGATCTTTAGCTTTTAAATCACATATTAATATAAAAAATACTGAAAATTATTTCATAGATTATTCTATAATAATGTCTCAATTTAACATTGCTACATTGAAGAACCGCAGGTTGAGAGCTGATATGTTATTTTTGTTTAAAATTCTAAACAACGTTATTAATTGTCCTTCGTTATTAGCCAATGTACACTTAAACACAGTACATAGAACTCGACACACTGCACTCTTTTATATTCCTTTTCATAGGACTGATTATGCTCGTCATTTTCCCTTGTCGAGAATGTTCAGCTCTTGCAATGACCTCCTATTGGATCCTTTCTGTACAAACATTAATGCTTTCAAAAGGCAACTTAAGAATCTAATTATCAATCTAGATATGTGATATTTTTTTATATATATATTTTTTTAACTTTTGTGATTTGATATACTGTTTTAATGTACAAATTTTAACTGTTTACTTGTTTCTTTGTTAATGTTTGATGTTTATTGTACATGATCTTTACTTTTTACTATTTGTTGTATTTAATTGTAAATGGTTCTACCGTTGAAATAAATAAAATAAATAATCTATTAATACTAGACGTTCCTCAGAAACGGATACGGGTTTTTAGGTAAAAAACAGATTATTGGATTAAAACTTGGACACATGGATTAGTATATACATATTTACACATTTTTTTTGGTTTACTTAGCCTGTCAGTATACCTGTAGTCAGGATATAGATGTACGTTTTTAACTTTATACTGAATGCCAGTATACTGACAGGTTAATCTAGACAAAATAAACAACAATAATCGGTGTATAATTGGAAAAAAAATAGTCCCATCAATTTTATAATTTTTTTTATTAAAAAAGAAACATAATTAAGATTCTAAACTTTAAACTATAAGAAATTTATTGTTTGACTTGTGTATGGTACAATTTGTAGCAAAAGGTATGCATAGTCCTGGTGAGTCCCTGGGAAAATAATAACGAGATAATAACTTTTTCGGGCTTTTTGCTTTTAGTGCAATATCGGCACCGTAACATACCACTTTTTTTTCCTTGACCGGAACTTGTTTAGGGTAATGCATATTGTTTGCAGTTGTTGGTACCTGAATAGCCTTGTCATTGTCCATAAGGTCCATTACTATGCTCCCACGAAATTGCAAAAAAGAAGTTTTCTTATTCGATGCTTTTTTGTAAATGTAGAAGCTTTTCCAAATGTATATGTTTAATAGATGGAAAAACAGCTTTCTATACCACCGAAGTGTTTTTTTTTTTTTTGGTACCGAGTAATATGACAACATCTGGTCTGCTTAATCTATCCCAGACATGTGCTTATTTTGGTCAAGCACACAGTCGGGTTTAATTTTCGTATCATCTCGTTTACGAACGTCATTCTGACATCACGCTTATCTATCCATTTAGTGTAACCAATACGGGCTCTTTACGTTTCCATACAGCATCTCCTTTCTTCAGATTCTTTTTAACATGTCCTTAGGGTTTCCAGTTCTCTCTTCTCGTAGAGTTCCAACAACGTGTGTTTTTTCCTTCAATAGGATTTTCGCCGATTCTACGCTGTTGTAGAAATTATCCATGTATAAAATATGACCTTTTTCGAAATTTTCTTCGTCAACTCTGACAACATCCGCCGTTTTCAAGGTAGGTACCTCTTCCGTTATATACAATAATATTTAATATATATCCATCGTGTGTAATGAGTTCGTATAGTTTAATCCCATACTTGTGACGTTTACGTCACAAGATCATGGCCTCATCAATGAAGGGCTCTCCATTAGGGTATAGACAATTTTGTATATTTTTTAGAACTGCATCCAAAATAGTCCGAATCCTATAAAGGCGGTCCTCAGTATTACCATCAGTATGGTCTACGAATAGTAGCATTTTTAAAATTCCTAGAAATCTATCGCGTAGTAAATACTTTCTCTGCTTCAGTGTTTGGCAAGGAAGGGAAACTTTACGATGCCTCCCAAAACACACAAAACCTAGGAATTTTTTTATTTCCTCATTAGAAACTTCTTGCCATTCTTCTTCTGGTTCCTATCCGTTTCGGATGTTGGAAATCATATTGGCAATCATGACCTTGCTCGTTGCGGCTCGAAACAGCTCCGTTGAGGTTTTCTTAAACCATGTTCTTAAATTCCGCAGCCATGATATTCTCCTTCTACCGGGTCCTTGCTTACCTTTGACTTTACCTTGCAATATAGACTGCAGCAGGGAGTAACGGTGCTGATTTCTCATAACGTGTCCCAGATATTGCAATTTTATGCGTTTGATCGTAAACACAATCTCTGGTTCCTTCTTCATTTTTTCTAGAACTTCCTTGTTCGTGATCCTTGCTGTCCATGATATTCTCAGCATTCTTCTATAAAGCCACATCTCAAATGCTTCAAGTTTTTTAATAGTGGTGTCTGTAAGTGTCCATGCCTCCGCCCCGTACAACAACACAGAGAAAACATAGCATCTCAAATATATAACTTCTTGCCATACACTTCTTTATTGTTGCAGTGTTGTAGATATGGATACAGTGGGTCATCTATTAGTTTCACATACAGTTATATTGATTATATTGTTGACAAAAAGCACAGTAAAATAATCTATTGGTTTTGCATTGGCCGAAAGATTTACATTGATAGACGGTATTTCAGTAAAATGAAATTTCTCTTACACCTTCTTCTACTTTACCCCAATCATAGTGTTCATCTGAAATGTATTTTTTAGACTTTTTCTGTGTCATAGTATTCTTTGTTGTCTTATTATGGCAAATATTTGGTTTATCTGTTAGATCAAACTGTTGTTCATCCCCAGATTCACTTTGATCGAACTCTGTATCTTCAGAACTATTCACACTAGTTTCGCTAAGATAAGTTTTATTAACTATAGAATCATCGTCAGAAAAATCGTCATCTGACTCACTAGGATTTTCTGGGACACCATCGAAACATTCTGCCTCTATTTCATTTGCTTCAATCTGTAATTTTTGTTCCGTTAACGGGCGATTGCTAACATACTTTGAAAGTCTAGGTTTTTTCATACCACTTGGGCTGAAACAAAAAAAAACAATTAATAATGCACAAACTATTGAATCACTCTGTACATACTTTTCTTTTTTATCTAAATTTTATAATACTTTTAAGAGCAATTAAAACATTTCATTATTATTTATTTGTCCAAGAAACATTCAATTGTTTATAATGGGCAATAAAAAAAATCTTGTAACTAAATAAAATGAACAAAATTTAAGAATGCTAAATTTAACTTAAGATTAAGAGGTTTAAGTTCATACAATCAACTACATTTAAAATAAAATCATATAGAAAGATTATAGTAAAATGATCGAAAGTGGAATTAGTTGCATGTTGTGCTTTTAATTAATAATAAATAAATAACACTAATATATTAGACCAGAATTATTTTGCTTTATTACTAGCACTATCATGACTTATTCTATAAATTATATTTAATATTTCTTTTCCTGGAATATTTGTATTATCCATATTTCATCAATAAAATTCACCAATATACAATTCACCAATATCACCATGTAACGTTTAAAATTATCACGTGCTCTGAATGTGTCGATAATTGTTTAGGAACGAACTACCAGTATACTGACAAAGATTACAATATTAGAGACTAAAATATACTAGACTATACATAGCCCAGTCTGGTTAAAAAAAAGGTGGAAAAATGTTTCGCAGATATCTGAAGCTTTTAAGACATAGGTGGGGGATACTAGATGATGAATAGATGAAAAGATACTCCTAGTCTTACCTTGCGTTTTTTTAAGCAATAATTTATGGTCACAATTTGATTTTTTGTCTATAAATTTTTTCCTTATATTTTAAATAAACAATATTTATGTCATTTTTTTATGGCAAGAATATCTTTATTTTCCCGTTTTTTAATTAAAATTGATAAATAATTTACAGAGATATTTGCAAAAAAGCAGTTTTTTTGCACTAATTTATAAATTTTATTAATTTTTTTATTAACAAAATAAAATAGTATTAATACATTTAAACATCAAGGAATTACCATCTTTTAGATTTGTGCGAAATTTCCCCCGATCAGTCAAATATTTTATAAGTTATTTAATTTGTTTATCCCTGAGGCTAATTATTTTAAACTATTGAGCTTGCCCTATGCATGATGCTAGACACATTCGGCAAATTTATAGGATTATTTAAGACTTAGACTATCTCAGAAGTTAAATGCATATTGAGTTTTCATCGAAATTATTTACAAAATAAACGTTTGAAAAAGGGGTATGTTTTTTACTTATAAACAATTGTAATAACTTCCATATTTTTCAAGCTACAGACTTGTACGTACAACCATTGGATAGCTGTTAAAAAAGCTGACAATAAAAAATAAAAAACCTTCTATGACCAATAGGAACGAAGTTAGTGACTATTTTAAAAAAAATCATATCTCCATTGTTTATAAACATTAAGAAGTAAAATTTGCACAAATTTGAATGAAAATCTAAACTGTATATTGAAACTTATAGCTATAAAATTTATCTAATTTTTCGAAACGACGGTACTTCCGAAAGATCGACATAGGAAAGTGGAGAGGATATCTGTTTCAGCTCCGTTTTTTTTTTCGGCATCGGAACTTCAAATTGCAACACGTAGGAAAAATTTATATTATATCGGTTTCCTTTGCAGCTGCAAGCCTCTTTTTTTTTATTCTGGGGTAGCTCGTCGAAATATGAATAACAACATAGTTTTCACTGGTTTAAAAAGCAAACAAGGAGAGAAAAAACACAGTAAAATTACAAAAGATTACAAGAAAAGTTACAAATAAAGGGAAAACTCCATAAGAGTGACGAAATCTGTACCATTTGTGAATAATTTTGACATGATAATGACATTTGGTGGCGATGCCGTTCTTGTGCAACTTGGGTTCATGCTGAATGTACTAACGCTGACTGTTTTCCTCTTTCTAAAAAAGTACGTTATAAAAAAATATATTTGTTTCCAAAGCCAGTCAAAAAACCTCATGATGAATAAAGTAAAAGAGCACCTATCCCGTGTTGGTCATCTTATTACAAATATTACTACTTGAAATTTTTAATAGCGCTTAAGTGGTCGATATTCCCCCACTCTTCCCTACATATTATTTTCTAAATAAGTTGTTGAAATTAAATAATTTTTAATTCACTATTTCTATTGGAAATAAGCCATAATTTTACTTTAAAATAATTAATTTAATAAATTTTTATGTATTTCGACCACAAATTACAAAAAAAAATCTGGAGGCCAAGCGATTGGATGATACAAAACTCAGCAGTTAATCGTAATAAAAAAGATGAAAGTAATTTGTTAAAAGTTTATTGAACTTTAATATGTAATAAACATTCTTATATAATTTATATAATATAAATCATAATTATTGAATATAGATGAGAATATTCGCTATTATATCGACACACATTTAGATATAATATTTATATCTTTTATTACTACATTACAGTTTTTTTAACCTTACATTCTTATTATCATTAATCAAAATCAGAATAAAAAATGAAGTAAAAAACTTTAATAACAACAACGGCTGAATGTAGCCTAGCGCAAACAAATATTCGAATTATTTGAACACGTGTAGGTCAGAACAAAATTGTATTAATGGTAATCGTAGTGATTGTGAAGGCACTCATCCCGCATATTGGAAGTAATCATCTCAAATATGTTTCGGTTCGTGTATAACTTCTTGAGGTGTTAATGTAATTTGTATTTGGAACGTGTGCCTCAATCTGAACGGGTACTCGTTAGGTACAAGTAACTACACATAGTCATTGGCGTTCTTTTTAGGAGCACTCATCAAAAAATACAAGACTTTTGTGACCGGAAATGTAAACTACCTTGTCTGGACAAATCCAACGAGGAGTGAGACAGGGTTGCGTCTTATCACTGCTACTGTTTAATTTGTATTCGGAGTCTATATTTAGAGAAGTATTAGACGAGGTCCAAGGCGAAATTAAGATTAGCGGAATCAGCACAGACAACATCAGATATGCTGATGATACCGTCTTAATAGCAAGCAATGCACAAGAACTACAAAATATAATAAATGCGGTAGTTCACTACAGCAAAATGTTCGGTTTACATCTAAACGTTTCCAAAACTAAAACTTTAGTATTTTCAAAGACACCCATAAACGTACATGCCAAGGGTCAAATAATAGAACAGGTAAATTCCATAAAATATTTGGGAGCAAATACCAATAGTCAGTGTAATCCAAAAAAATAAATCCTATCGAGAATCGAACAAGCAAGGAAAACATTCATGAGCATGAAAACATTTTTTACAAGATCAGATGTTACGTTTTTTCTGTCTTACTGTATGGCTGTGAAAGTAGGACAATAGTCTCTGAAATGGAAAAAAGAATAGATCCCTTTAAGATGTATATATACAGACGAATGTTGAGAATTCCATGGGTACAAAGAGTCATAATGTGAGGAACTTCGTTGTGTGAAAAAGAATAACTAAATAAATCAAAAAAGGAATGTGTTGAGAGGCGATAATAGGGCAAAAGTAGAGAGACTGGTCAGGGAAAGATGGTTCGATCATGGCAGATATTTCACGCAGCAGTTCCAAAACTACAATTGCCATTTGGATCGCCAACCTTCGAAAGAAGACGGCGCCATGAGAAGAAGAAGCCATTATTTATAAATATTCATTATTTATCAATCACGCAAACAATAACCCAATTTATACATCAATTTCTCTGTGACTGTTTGTTGATCGATGCGGTGTAATGAAAAAAACCTCGAAAATAGACCCTTGTTAATTTTGTGTATACCGTATGATTATAAGCAACACAATATACACGTAGATTCACCGTGAAACCGTTGGTACGTTCAGTAAAAATTTGTTTATCGATAGTTTCTCAGCGATAGCACCGGGACTCTGAGATAGCGCG
>NW_027312762.1:0-26162 GCF_040954645.1 Diabrotica undecimpunctata | reverse complement strand
ACGCGCTATCTCAGAGTATTAATAAACATGGAAACTTGCACCAAGTTGCTAACACATTTTCATACGTTTATTAATTACACCGGAGACGACAATAGGTTATAATCACAATTATAGGAGGGAAGAATGTCATTTCTTAAAACTCACTACTAAATTGAATTAGGTGCTAATAACTGTTATCACTTTTGGATGATTTTTACGTCGCCAGAAGAAACTATTTATTTTGGAATTAAGTTCCTGTGTTTTGTCAGATCTTTTTTGTGCAAGGAGTTTTGACATAAAAACATCACACAAAATTGTCGTCTAACATACAAAGGAGGCTCTGCTGCTTCGATTTCTATTCGATCTCATATTTGTTGGTGTGCTTTTTAAACAGCCAAGACAAAGTCGTAAGAACCTATTTTTAATTTTTTTAATATTTCCAGTTGAGTCAAACTTGAATTTTCATAAAAGATACATCCATAGTCTATCACTGAACGTATTAGCGCTCTGTAGAAGATTAGTGATATATTTGGGTCTGCATATGTTTAATTTTTAATTTAAATTTTAATACTGTTAAGCACCAATATTTCGTTTCGTCGAGCTCATTTGAGACTTATCTTCATCTGGACCAAATGTGAGAGATGTCCATAATAAATAAATATTAGAATTACTTTATTTAATTCTAAATATATTATTTAAATTTTAAAAATACAGAAAACATAGTGTGAATCTCTGAGCTAGTCAACAGTAGCGCCTAATTTTCCACTTTTTTTAAATATTTTTTTATGATACAATAATAGAATTATTCATATTACTCTAGTCGTCAGAGACAAAAATGCCACTGAATCCCTAAAAATTATAAGAACAAGCTGAATTTTGCTGAGAATGTCAATTTTGGGAGCCTAAAAAATATCCAAAAAAGTTTACCACTTTTACCCCTGGCTTACCCTAAACCCCCTTTGTAGGGGGTACATTAATAATCTATTTATCAATATTACGGGAATTACCAAGAATCTGTACGCTGTAGAAAAAAATGTTATAAATAAAAAATATAGCTGAGATAATTTTAGCTTAGATAAACAAAATGTTTTATAGTAGTTTTTATGTAAAATAAACAACCGTTCTCTCAGAACAAACGATTGAAGCGACCGGCGATTAATTGTATGCGCGAAATCAATAATTTGTATCAACTCGACGCGACGGTAAGAATTCGATATCTTTTGATCGGAGTGTCCTATTGACAACAATTAAAATGAGTTTTAAAGGCAAAAATTGCAGCCTTCGTATGTAATTTTTGTATTTTTGCCGTAGGGGAGAGGGGGGCAAGTTGTTACATAATTGATTCTATTATTTATTTGGGCAATAGTAGATCTTTTATATGAAAACTAAAATCGGATTAAGGTAGTTGATACATTTACACAAATAATGTTAATTTTAATTTATTTAAAAATCATATTTAACATTTTGTTATTATCAATTTAACTCAACTTGTAAATTGTAACAACATACCCCACTATGAGGCAAAATTGTTACAGTCCATGGGGTAAGATGTTACAATAGAAAAAAAAATTTTAAAAACTTCCCGCAACATTATTTAGTGGTCACAGAAAGAACCCTTGCTTAGCTACAAAAAATATTATAAACATAACACAAAATGAAATAAAATAAAAAATGAAAATCTGAACAAACCTGTTTACAAGAATGTTAAACTAGTCACTATCGGACGAGCAGTGAATACAAATATAAAAATCATCGTCTTTTCCACAAGCAATATGTGCCTACTTTTGACACACAATGCACCGAATCCATTATTCGTTTTTGGACTTCGAAAATAGAGCTAAACATACAGACACGTCGATTCCTCATCCTCTTCCGAGCTTTCAGAATCTGATTTTTTGAAGGTGTTTTTGGTAATGACGGTCTGTTTCTTACATTTTTTAACAGTAGTTTTTACCTTGTTTCTTGATTCACCTGATATGTTTCTTATGGTTGCCCCCACATTTTTTTTTCTTTGTCTTGCCTTTTCTTCCTCCTCCAAAGCTGATTTAATGGGAATATCAGTCAAAACAGCGGAAGTTCTTTTCTTCCGACCCCCTTTGATTTCCTTGGCATTGCTTTTGGATAAGGCTTCAACTCCTGGGGCGTTATATGAGTAGGTGAATCGACAGGTTCATTTATCGCCAAGTTAAAATCTGTGCTTGTAGAAGGTTGCTGTTGGAAGGAGTTCTATGTGTTTCGGTGCCAATAGGTGCCGGATCTATGACTACTGTTGCGTTATATTTTTCTGTTATTGGCCTATTTGTTACCTCTGCAGGCAAGAATTCATCATCTTGAAAAATTTCTCTGTTGTATGGCCAAATTCCTGTCACACTAAATCCTTTTTGTATATTGAGAGGTGTAACAGCAAGAGGAAATGAATCTTTAAGAACGATAGGTATATCGTAAATGTTCATTACTTTACCGGGATTAGATCTTAACCATGCATCTGCAGCACTATTAAAATATCTTTTAAGTGGCCAAATACCGTCCTATCAAGCGGCTGCAACTTGTGTGATGTATGTAGCGGGAAACTTAAAAGAACCACTCCATTTTCTTTGCAAAAATTCAACACCGGAATAGACAAATGAGACTCGTGATTATCTAATACCATCAAAACGGGTTTCTCTTTGCTACATCGTACAAACTGGACGAAATGTTTCATAAACAACAAAAAGTTATCACATGTCATCCATCCAGAGGATTGAAATGCAAATTTTCGCAAATCAGAAGTTGTAAGACCGTAATAAATTTTAGCAGAATGCTCAGTATATTCGGCAAGTTCCTCTTCTTCAGCATTGTTAAATATTTTTCTGGCCGTAGCGTAGCCGACTAAGTTCTTGTTACTGTTTTCAACACCTAAGTTTGATTTTCTTTTTATATAGCGGTGCAATGTCATAAAATTAACTCCATAGCGAGTAGCAGCTTCCCTAATTGATAACTGTTCTTGTAAAACCGATTGCGCCGCCCTTTCAAATTGTTCGGTTGGAATAATACCCCTTGTGGTTTTCTTGGTATACGTTCGCACCATGTTAAGCTATCTGAAAACAACCAAAACAATTTCATGATAGAAAAATTTAATAAAACCTAATCTGTGTTTCTAACATGATTTGCGAAAATAAATGTAGGTAGGTATGCTATTCATTACAAACAAATTACTATCTACAAAATATGTCTGATCATAATATTGGATTTTTATGAAATCATAAATTATGGTAACCATATTGTAACCATTGTAGGTATTTCGATATATTCTTACATTAACGTGTTCGGGCAAGTTGTTACAGTAACAACCTGGCCCCAGATTATTGTAACAACTGGCCCCACGTGTACGAAATGAGGTTAAGTCAACGTTTTTTTGGTAAATATTGAGAATCAATTACTAACAATAGCATGCCAATAACGAGAAATATATACGCTTCAAAACTATATAATACACATATTTATACTACTTACCAATTTCTCACAAATAAAACAAAAGCCACCTGACAACGGTACAGTTTTGGACCCGAAACCACATTCTAAGTAATAACACTATGATGGATGTCTGACTTGAGTATCAATATCCGTTCACAGATGACGGGTCGGTTGACCCAACTTTCCATAAAATATCGGCAACTCATGATACTTGCTGCGTTTTAAAATAATTGTGTAACAACTTGCCCGTGTAACAACTTGCCCCCCTCTCCCCTAAATGAAGTTGGTTTTTATAAAGGTGTTAAATAAATAAAAATTTGCGCCATTTTTATAACTTTCATAAGATCAATAAAATGTATCACTTTCAATGACCCATCACTAGAGAATTTTCATTGTTAGAGCCTATTCTTTAAAACGTATAGAATGAAATTTCGATGTTAAATTTTGGCAAGAAATGTGAGGCATTTGAGTTACCCCTAAAAACGCTGAATTTAAACTTTCACATAGTCTGACCATAGACCTTTTCCATTCCTTTCTGATGGCATATGTCTTATAGAGGCCATTGTATGTGCAGAAAGCAAGTTTTCTTGTGGCATTTTTAAGTTAAATACTGTGTTTATATGGGATTAAGCCACAATTCATAGACGCTCGCTCTAATGAAAAAGCATTTAAGAAAACAAAAACTGGCGAACTTGCTAAAAGGTTTTAATAAAAATTGATTACCAATTGTCTGTTGTTGTTTTAAAAACCATTTTTGGGGTGGAAATTGAAACGTCAGAACAATTATCATAAAATTATATAATTTTCTTTACAATCAATTGTGGCTTAATCTCATATAATAAATATTAACCAAAAAAAACTTATCTATAGAATTGCTCGTTAGCTGTAATATATTCCTAATGATAATCAACCATAAAATAATTTTCGTAGCACTACCGATTCTTTTGCCCACTATTTGAATAAACTAAAATTTGTGACATCAAAAGAACATATTCCACAGCTATATTTTTATAAGAGAATTAAAAATCATTTATATTTACAAATACTTACAGTTAAACATCACACAGAGAAGTAGATTAGTAGAAATGTGCAATAAATTAAACATACACCGTAGCTTATTCTCGTTGTATCAGTCACAAATCCAGTATTCAAATATACATACTGGGATTAATGGAGCGGATACAGTAACAACTAAAGGAAATGACAGTATATAACTGAATGGGGGATAGTTAACCTGTGATTTTATAGTCCAGTAAGTTATATTCATATACGGTTGTATCTCTATTAATTTATATTTTAATAATTATTTCATTTTAATTTCTTTATTGATTTATTAATTTCTTTATCTTCAGTTTAATTTTTACTATTTTTTATTTACAAAATAGTTGGCGCCCTCTGTTTTTCTCTTCTTCCTCTGTCTTTATTTTCTCTCTCTTTCTGTCCCGTAGAATAAATATTCGCCCACTCTTTTTGTTTGGCAGACTATTCTGTTCCGTGTTGACAGACAAGCTAGTTTCATGATATCTATAGCAACAACCTATGACATCTGTGCTAACTTCATTTAGTCTCCCACTTTCTGTCAAAACAACTTTTCTGTGGTGGGATTATTTTTTGCCCCTTTTTGAAATTTATAAAAGAAGGCAAAAATTATTATAAGACTCATTTTTATGGTCTACAAATTCTCTTGGGGTAAGTACTTTCATTGTGATATTTGTTCTATAATTTTGACCGCATTTCCAATATTTGTAACCTTACTTTCTTTCGAAAGCACATTTTTTTTCTGATATATGCATTAGGACTCTTTAACAGAATTTAACTAAGTAGTAGCAATCATATTTCATTTTATCCTTGCCATACGATATTTATTTAAGTGTAATTTTGTAAGATGGCAAGGAAGTTAAACCTTTCTTTTTGATGTGTTTTAATGCAAGTTGTATCTTATATTTTAGTTTATTGCTTTATTGGCATATCAAAACTTTATTGGGTTATTTGGATTTGTTGACCAGATCGAATTAATTGGCCATATTCAATTTTAACAACTACTAATTAGGACATACAGGCACATGTGACTGCAGCTCTCCAGAAGCCACAACTTAATTGAAGGACCTAACAGCTAGAACACATAAGCAGCCCATCGAAGCAATAAGTAGCACTTATTAACTGTTAAGCTTTGGCAGTATACATAAAATTTGTCACTGCTAACATAAAAAAGTTCTTAAATCAAAACGGATCAAAACAATATTTACACCTTACCAAAAACTTCTTATCTTGTCCAATTCATCAAGACAATATACTAAACGAACGGCATGCAGTTTTTGAAATTTCTTGAGCAGACTGCCCTCAATATTATGTAAGTTAATCCAACAGAAGGATACAAAACGGAATCTACGAAGATTTAAAAAACTTGAAGTTTACTACCAATATTACAATGAAGTGAAAACTTCCTTTTCGAAAATGGTATTGAACTAAGTTTATTATAATCCACAAGGAATCTACGTTCCTGTATTTGGCTGTATACCATATATTAAAAAATTAATTAAAATCCTTTGTAAGAGGTATATATTTAAGTTTATTAGTCTAATTTATTAACTTTATTTATTATAAAAACGTTTTAACACTTAGTTATTAAAGTTTTTTATTTGTACAATATTACACTTACTTATTTCACACTATAATTATATAATTTATTTACAACATTTATTACAATTTATATTCCTGACAGTACGCGCGTTACATTTCAAAACTCGACTCGATATTATTATTCAGACTAGCTGTTTTCAACGAAAATTCTCTCTCTCTCTCTCTCTCTATATATATATATATATATATATATATATATATATATATATATATATATATATATATATATATATATATATATATATATTGTTATGATGTATTTTTTGTTTGAATGATGAGCAATGAGTATTTTTAATAATATAGGGTTTTAATCGCGGTTCTCAAAGAATTAGCTTGTAAGTACTTTTTTAAATTATCTTTATTATAACTATTATGAAACACACATATATATATATCTAACCTAGCCAATGTAAATTTAAAATAAACTATCTTTAAATTGATATTCTTATAAAACTAATTAAATTCTATAGACAATCTAAAATTTAAACAAAACTATCTTCAAAATTGAAATTGTTATGACACTAACTAAATTATATTAACAAAATTTTGTACCTTTCTTTCACTGAATGCCTAAATGAACTGTTTTCCACTATATAGATTCTAATCACCACTGAATGTCTTCGTACTTCAGTTATCCTTGTTTTTGTGAAATTACTTTTTCCAATTATCAGCTTCTACCAATTTAAGATATAGTTTTCTTCACCAGCATTTATACACCACCAACCAAACCAGCAAACAGCATTTATATTTATTCTTCTTTTCAATATACCAATATCCAATTATTATAAGTTGATTTATACTAATCTCCAACCATAATATAATTTAATTTCTTCCAATATACTTTTTTTAATCTTCAATAATTATTTGTGTATAATTATAAATGTGCATTAAATTATATGCATAATTTTTAATCTTCATTTAACTCAATATATTAAACAATTTGACTATTTGTACCTGATTCACTGACTCCAACTAACTTTCATATTTCTTACTAAACTTTTCTGACTGACTTCTTGAAAATTCTGAACAATTTACTTCACTATTCACTAACTAAATGTGTCTAGGTACTAACTTTCATAATAAACTGGCCTGACTTCTGACTAAAAACTTTCTGACTGCTTGACTTCAGACTAAAAACTTCCATCTTGAATCCAAATCACGGGTATTTATATCTTTTGGATATTCCAGAACCATCTGGTAAGAAATCATGTATTATTTAGTTCTATTAAATACTTGTCTGAATTTTCTGGAACAAACCATTTCGCAAACATGGCCATCTCCGCTGATCCAGAGAATTCCATTCTTTTCTATTAATAATTTTGTTTACATTTAGGCTTTTCAGATCAGAATATATAATTAAATTAGTAACTTAACACTCTAATTTAATAAAATCCACATTTCAAACAATATAACCCCACTTTATATTTCTTATAATTCTTAATTTCTATCTGTCACTTCGAGAGTATTTTGGTTGCCTATGCACATGGCTCACTTAAATCTATTTACAACATTAAAATACAACTTTTTACAATTATTATATGCTAATTTATTAAAAATGCCCTCACATAAATATATTTTTATTAAATTCTCTAGTATATAACTTCTTAAAATAATCAAATACTTTTTTATATCTAATATTATGTAGTATATAACTTATAAATTATTTTCTATAAACCCCAATCGTCACAATACACCAAAAATAATATTTAAAATAAATAATTTACTTATTATTTTTTTAATATTAATTTTCTCATACCTTATTAAATTTAATAAATCAAAATTTTTTTTTTTATTTAAAATGTGTTAAATACATCCCTGTTCGCTGTCTATGTCAAAGCAGAGAACAACGGATCACAGTTCGGCTATTCTATGGTCAAACTGTCATGTCAAATGGAGAGAATAAAATATAACCTTAATTAAAAATACACTCGCGATCATAAAATCCGGGTCATCTTGAAAATTTCAAGTTTCTTAAATATTTTTGCCTCTGGTGCAGTAATAACCTTTTTTTTGGATAATGTATTTTTTATTTGTCATCAATGTTTGTTTTGAAAGAAAAAAATGGTTTTTTATTGTTTTTATTGAAAAAAAACAGAAAACAAATCAAATTGTTGATAAAACAGACATACGAAAAAAATGGAAAATACAGAACCTGGTAAAAAATTAGTGAAATTTCAATGACCAATATCGTGTATTGCCTCCCCTTGCTCTAATAACCTCTTGCAGACGACGGGGCATACTCTCAATTTTTTTCCGGATTACGTGTTATGGTATGTTATTCCACTCTCTCACTAACAGATCCTTAAGCTCATGTACGTTGTTAGGAGGAGGAGTATGGGTTTGAATACGTTTTTTTAAATCATCCCAGAGATGTTCGATGGGATTCAGGTCCGGAGACCTAGCTGGCCAGGGTACCCTCGTAATTCCAACTTCGTCCAAGTATTACATACTGATCCTGGCAACGTGCGATCGCACGTTGTCCTGCATAAAAACGGCGTTTTCTCTAAGCCCTGCCATGTTGGGCATAACATGTTCTTCCGGAATCTCCGTAATGTACCTTCGTGCAGTTAGGGACCCATTTTCGATGAAGGGTAATTCTGTGTGGAAGTCGGAAGATATACCTCCCCAAGCCATGACCGAGCCTCCACCAAATGGCATTCTTGGAGCAATGCAAGCTTGTGAAAATCGTTCACCGGTTCTCCTCCAAACTCTTACACGTCCATCGGATCCAGTTAGGCAGAAACGGGATTCATCTGAGAATAACACTTTGCTACAATCGTTAATTCCCAATGCGCGTATTGTCGAGCAAAAGCTAGTCGTGCAACTCGAGGCACCCGGCGAAGTGGCGGTCCTCTAGCTATTACCCGAGAAGATAGTCAAGAAGAACGAAGTCTTCTTCTTACTGTTGCAACACTAAAATTGTGATTTCGTACTTCCTCTAGACGATTTTGATGCATAACCGCAGTTGAGGTCCGGTTTCGTAAAGCCTGAAACACAAGGAAACGGTCATCTAGTGACTTGGTCGTTCTTCTTCGTCCAGAGCCAGGTCGCCTGGTTAGCAAACTTGCCTCCTGAAAGCGTTGGAGCACTCGTTGAATCGTAGAAAGGCTTACGCCAACAGTTCTTGCGACTTGCCGTTGAGTGTGACCGTCTTCCACAAGTGCAACAGTCAAAGGCATTTTTGTCAAAAAATAAACACTAATAATGGCACTAATAAACACTAATGGTGGCAATAATAAACGTTTGTCCGTTGCATTTGAACAGAAAGTCGAAGTACAAACGAGACATTTAAACAAGCGGAGTTACAGGTAGCGTTCATTTTGGGAAGTGTGCACTTTACCGCGAAATCGGCGGCACTATTGGAATTCTTTGTTACAAAGGAAACCGCAACAATTCTCAGAAACATGCATTAGTTTGTATTTGTGTTATTATTATTTACGATAAAGCTCGTTAAAATGAAATATCGTGATTTTCAAGGTGACCCGGATTTTATGATCGCGAGTGTATAATGGATATTGTGTTCTGTTTATTTATAGACAAAATCTAGGAATTATTTCCATTCAAAATAACTTTCATCAATATAAATTGGTAAGTTTTTTCACTTTATTATATTAGAAAGACATTTTTATAGCAATTATAGTATCAATTTTGTGTCTAACCCCAAATTATGATTTTTAGGGTACAAATTAATTTCCATATATACAAAATTCAACAAGTATGATGTCAAATTGATTCAAAATAATGAAATCTACCATCTATTTAACAAATCAAGTCTATTGAATAAAATGGATATATCAGTAAGCTGTTAGTGTTAAGTTTATAACCTAGATATATCATTACTTTTTTAAAAATTGTACATTTTTCTTGATTTATTTTTAGTCCAACTTTATCTAATCTGTTTATTATACTTTTTAGGTGTTTCTCATGATCTTCAGCCGTTTTAGAAAAAATTAATATATCATCAATGTAGTGAATTACAAAATGTTCATATTGATCCAAAATATCATGAAGACATCTACATAGAGCACTGCAAGATGATTGAAGTCCAAATGGTACTACTTTGAATTGATATACTACTCCATCTATCTGAAATCCTGTATACTGTCTACTTTTTCTTTCTAGAGGTATTAACCAGAAACTATGCTGTAAATCGATTTTAGTGAAAAATGACATTCCTGTAATTCTTCCTAATATTCCATCTATACTCATTGGTGCTTCAAATTGCTTTTCAGTAATCTTGTTAATATTCCTTGCATCCAAACATAACCTGATTTCACCTGATCTTTTTCGTACTACTACTATGGGGTTAATAAAACGTGTGTCTGCCTTCTCAATGATCCCATCTTCTAACATATTATTAATTGTTTTGTTTACTTCTTCTCTGTATTTATATGGTATTGGGTATGATTTTGTTTTAAAATCTTTTTCCTCCTTAACTCTTATACTATGGATATAATTCTGTGCAATTCTATTTTCTTTATTGACAAGTCCCTTGTGTTGCTGCAATATGGAAATGACTATTGATTTATATTCTTCAGGGCAATTTAAAACTTTCATCATATCTTCTTCTTTACAAATAACATTATTCTTCATTATGTACTCATTATTCCTTGCTTCCAATTTTACGCACTCCGCCTCGTAGGCATCCATCTGCTTAAAATTTCCATTCCTTAAATATTCACTACAATAATTATTCTTTACATTCTTTTTGGACATTTCCCTATCATCAAAATACATTTCTTCTTCATAAACATCATTATTTTCTTTTAATAATATCCTGTCAACTCTTATTCCTTCTTCCACCTCATCTTTCTGCATAAATTTAATTATTTGCCCTTCCAAAGTTACCATTTTTTCTTCAAAATCTATCTTTACTTTTTTCTTTTCCAATTCATCATTTCCCATTAATATATCAACACATAAATCCTTGACAATAAATCCTTGCATATTAATTTCTTTATTAAGAATATTAATTTTAAAATTGGCTAGTTTATCAATTTCACCCAACTTCTTATTATTTGCACCAATAATTTTAATTTTTGGAATCTTTATTATATCTGATAGTTTTAATGTATTAAAAATAAAATTCTCCGAGACTAAAGTACTTTCTGAACCAGTATCTATCATAATTTTAATCATTTTATTTTTGGCCAAAGCATTTATATAAATTAAATTAATAGAGTCAATAATTTTATCTTCATCTAGAGAAATAAATTCAGAAGGTTTTTCATAATAGCAATGGCCTAACTTGTAATTCAGAAAGTTTACTGAACAAAATTTTGATTATTAGAATTGTCAGATCGTATCTGACCACTTGAATCTGATGTCCTATGTCCTTTCCTACTATGACTTCTACTCACATTTTCCTGCCTTGTACTACTTCGTTCCCTACTCTGAGATAGCGCGTTCCTTCGAACACAATTTACCTGTCTGTTATAGTTAGGTCGCTCTGTATTTCTTCTATTGTTAAAATCTTGTCTATTATTATTAGTACTGTTATTAAAATGTTGTCTATTATAATTAGTATTATTATTACAATTTTGTCTAATTTGATTACTGTTATTATTATTAAAATTTTGTAAATTATTACCATACTAGTATTATTGTTATATGATTGTCTATATTGTTGATTATCATTTTTATTATATTGAAAGTTATTGTTGTTTTTTCTGTTGTTATTATTACTTGTCATATTGCCTCTTTGTATTCTTTGAATAAAATTAATAAAACTATCTATTGTTTGAATATTTTGTACAGTTACGGTTTGCACAACATCAGCATCAAAATGTCTAGATACATTTAAGACTGTTTCATCCTCTCTAAGTGGTGGTTCTAAATATTTTGCAACTGTTATCAATTTCAATGCATAATCTACCATATTTGATTTTAAATTTTGATTATACTTTCCAAAATATAGAATTTCTCTAAACTTGGCTTGCTCTAATTCACCCCAATAATAATTTAAAAATTTATTTTCAAATGTTTGAAAATTATCTAAATCATTCTCAATACTAGCAAACCAAGTTGCTGCATTGTCATTTAATGTCATTCTAATATAATCTTTAATATCATTAATATTATTCACCAATCTTAATTTATGTTTTAAACTATTTATGTATACTCTAGGATGCAAATTTTTTATATTACCAGAGAATTTAATCCCAGTCTCATTTGTTAAATTTAAGTAAGATCTCCCTATGTCTCTCATTTGTGAAATATCATCTATTCTCTGTTCCACATTTCTTATTTGATTACAATTTATTTGGATATTTTGTTGTATATCGTCTAATTTTTCTTCTGTGTTTCTCCTGTCTTCGTTAATTTTTACTTCTAAGTTACATTTTTGCAACTCTATTTTCTGTTCTATTTCTATCTTATTATCTTGAATAATCCTCTTTACTTCTGTCCTCTCATTGTCTATCCTTTTCTTGTAGTCATTCCGTATACTTTTTATTTCATTTGCTACTTTTTTCTCTGCAGCTTCAAGTTTTTTATCCATTTGTTTTACAATTTTATTATTATTATCTTCTATTTTCTTTTCTAATTTTCTATAATTCTCTTCCAATTTCTGTTCCATTTTTTTCATGTCTTCTTTGACTTCTTTTGAATTCTCTTCCATTTTTTGTTCTATTTTTTTCATGTCTTCTTTGAATTCTCTTCCATTTTTTTCGTATTCTCTTCTATTATATTGTTCATCTGCATCATTAATGACATCAAAGCTGCCATATTGACATTTTCCTCTCTTTCTGGATTCATTTCTGCAGTATCTTGTGGAACTTGAACTAAACTCTCCTCTTGTATAGGTTGTGTTTCTACTTCCACATCTTCTTCATTCTTTTTGCTTCTTGTACCTTTCTTTCCTTGAGACATTTTGAGACTTTACTTGTTCAAATATAATTAAAAATAAAATCTATAATTTTTTTTTTCTACTGATAATTAATTTAATTATATGAGAGCACTTATCTTCCCAAACTAATTCTTTTAAATAGAGAGCCACCGCGTTGGGTGCCAAATTGTTAAGATGTATTTTTTGTTTGAATGATGAGCAATGAGTATTTTTAATAATATAGGGTTTTATCGCGGTTCTCAAAGAATTAGCTTGTAAGTACTTTTTTAAATTATCTTTATTATAACTATTATGAAACACACATATATATATCTAACCTAGCCAATGTAAATTTAAAATAAACTATCTTTAAATTGATATTCTTATAAAACTAATTAAATTCTATAGACAATCTAAATTTAAACAAAACTATCTTCAAAATTGAAATTGTTATGACACTAACTAAATTATATTAACAAAATTTTGTACCTTTCTTTCACTGAATGCCTAAATGAACTGTTTTCCACTATATAGATTCTAATCACCACTGAATGTCTTCGTACTTCAGTTATCCTTGTTTTTTGTGAAATTACTTTTTCCAATATCAGCTTCTACCAATTTAAGATATAGTTTTCTTCACCAGCATTTATACACCACCAACCAAACCAGCAAACAGCATTTATATTTATTCTTCTTTTCAATATACCAATATCCAATTATTATAAGTTGATTTATACTAATCTCCAACCATAATATAATTTAGTTTCTTCCAATATACTTTTTTTAATCTTCAATAATTATTTGTGTATAATTATAAATGTGCATTAAATTATATGCATAATTTTTAATCTTCATTTAACTCAATATATTAAACAATTTGACTATTTGTACCTGATTCACTGACTCCAACTAACTTTCATATTTCTTACTAAACTTTTCTGACTGACTTCTTGAAAATTCTGAACAATTTACTTCACTATTCACTAACTAAATGTGTCTAGGTACTAACTTTCATAATAAACTGGCCTGACTTCTGACTAAAAACTTTCTGACTGCTTGACTTCAGACTAAAAACTTCCATCTTGAATCCAAATCACGGGTATTTATATCTTTTGGATATTCCAGAACCATCTGGTAAGAAATCATGTATTATTTAGTTCTATTAAATACTTGTCTGAATTTTCTGGAACAAACCATTTCGCAAACATGGCCATCTCCGCTGATCCAGAGAATTCCATTCTTTTCTATTAATAATTTTGTTTACATTTAGGCTTTTCAGATCAGAATATATAATTAAATTAGTAACTTAACACTCTAATTTAATAAAATCCACATTTCAAACAATATAACCCCACTTTATATTTCTTATAATTCTTAATTTCTATCTGTCACTTCGAGAGTATTTTTGGTTGCCTATGCACATGGCTCACTTAAATCTATTTACAACATTAAAATACAACTTTTTACAATTATTATATGCTAATTTATTAAAAATGCCCTCACATAAATATATTTTTATTAAATTCTCTAGTATATAACTTCTTAAAATAATCAAATACTTTTTATATCTAATATTATGTAGTATATAACTTATAAATTATTTTCTATAAACCCCAATCGTCACAATATATATATATATATATATATATATATATATATATATATATATATATATATATATATAATATATATATATATATATATATATATATATATATATATATATATTACATATCCGTTTTCTGGGATCCCCTCGGCGACCTTTGTTGACCTTTCTCGAATACAAGGGAGCGCCAGACAGGTTTCTAGCGGCTCGCAGAACCTACGAGAACATAGTTGAATAATAAAATGTTTACAGGTTAAATATGAGTTAAATCATCCTCAGTGAAAATCCTACAAATAAGAATTAACACTTAAAAATAAAAACAAAAGAGTACAATTTTTACTGTTATTTCTGACTATCACCCTAACTTGGAGGTGATAAAAGTTTATCAAAAAAGGCGACTACCATAGTAGTCGCTATAATAGTGAATTTTAGGACAAAAAAGTTTTTTTTGAAAATTAAAATTTTTCAAGTTGTTCGTGACTTAAAGTTCACAAGTTACATGGCATAAAGCATGTTTTTTAACAGTTTTTTTGCGAATAACTCTAAAAATTTGTTTGGATATAAAATAAAACTTATAAAACAAAAACATTCGTTTTTTATTATTGCCGTAAACTTAATATTAACAAGGTTAGGGCTGTTTAAATTTTAAAATTTAAATTTACTTTTACGTTATTACCTTATATATCAAAATTAACATCCAAACTAACTAAAGTCTTTGTTAATTATTCTCAGATTAAAATTTCAACTCAAAATATAAAAAGACTGGCATCATTGTTAACAAAAATTAAAAACCTATTATTATTATGAAAATCTCAAATGTAGTTAATAAAATACCATGCGAAAATTGTGATATGTCGTACATCAGACATACATCCAGAAATCTAATAGGCAGGCTGACATCACATAAAAAATGGGGGAAACACGTGCGGGAAGTGGCCCGAAAAACTGCGAATAGTACGGTTGAGAGGGATCAGATAGATAGTAGAAAGGAATAAAATGGAACGAGAGAATGAAGTAAAGTTTGTTACAGTGAGAGTTAATAAAGTAGGTTGAACTAGTGTACACAAGTCTATCCGTGCAGTAATCTAGACAAAAGAAGAGGAAAAAAGACAGCGGGACCAATGGCAAAGGTAAGAGGTAAAGAGGTTGTAAGTTGAAGGTAGAAAAGCGAGTTAGACTGTGTGAGTCAGACTAAAGGAAAGAAGGAAATGCCCGGCTGTACTAGGAGCGATAGGAGTCTTCCACGAGATACCTGAAACTGGGTTCCTCTAAAAGAAAAACAGTGTTTTTGAACCAAAAAAGGGACACAGAATAAAGGGACATGGAACCACCTTGCTGACAGTCTGTGGATAAATGATGGTAGTACTTCGGAAGTGGTAGTACGCCAGCCATCATCAATCAGCCAATCCCGTCCACTGCTGGACATAGGCCTCCCTCAGTTCTTTCCAGTGTTCTCTACACTGGGCCGCTTGTAGCCAGTTTCCGCTACTCTTTTTATGTCGTCGGTCCATCTAGTCGGTGGTCGTCCTCGGCTTCTTTTATAATTTCTGGGCCTCCATTCCATAATTCGTCTTGTCCATCGTCCATCTTGTGTTCTGGCTAAGTGTCCTGCCCAGTTCCACTTAAGTCTCGCCAGCCATACAGCAGCCATTATGGATCGCTTGATGATAGAGGAGGTCTGGTTTAACAGATAGGCGTTCGGCGTAGATTCGGCGACGAGAGGACATAAATACCTCAGAAACTATTGCCTGGAGTACGAAGAACGAATCCTGCACTAAGGTCAGTCACGCAACCCACAGGACTGAGATTTCTTGAAGATTTCAGACCACCCTCTATAAAGAGTAAAAAAACTGACATCACATAAAAAAATGACCCCAGTGATAATAAAAATACATGTGCACTAATCGATCATCCAATTATTAAAAGACATTCATTTAATAATTTCAATGAACCCAAGATATTAAGAATGGGAGAGGATACCAAAAGAGCACTAAATGCTAGAATGCAGGGAAAGAGAGCAGTTGGAAAGCCAAGAAAGCCCTGGGAAGACACAGTAAACAGCGACGCACAAGACCTTTTAGAAGTCCATGTATGGAGAAGATCAGCCACAGACAAGGAAGAGTGGAGGCAAAAAATAAAGTAGGCCAAGGCTCAATTTGGAATGTAGTGCCGTAGAAGAAGATATTAAGATATAAAAAAATCCTTAGAATCCTCTTTTGATAGTTTTACTATCCCGACCAAGAATTTTTAGAATGTATTGTCCATTATTATATTTTATATCTGTGTTGTTAATGTTGAGAGTCAAAGTTTATTTTAAATAATCTCAACGACTATGTCTTGAAAAAGGAATAAAACAATGCCGAAAGCTTGACAAAAAGTCAAAAGAGTGTTTCCCTTCTCGGCCAACCTTCTGACTGCAGCCCTAATAAACTTGTGGATTTGTATATATATATATATATATATATATATTATATATATATATATATATATATATATATATATATATATATATGTATCAATATTTTAATTTTTCTTAAACAGTCTAACTGGTCTATAATCAGGCCCATCAGTAATAGATTCTGCTATTAGTGATGGGCTCCTTGGATAGTGGTTTCTAATGGCATTTTCGAACAATGGACTCTACCAATAGAAATGAATCCATACGAATTGTTGCTGATGAAGGGCAGGGTCATTAGGAACATCGCCTTGATTAAATGGCAATAGGTCAAGTGTTGCCGCTTGTAGATATTACAATTAGAGTACAATAATTTTTTGAGGTAATAAACCGAAATATACAGTGTTTCTTTTTAGCTTAAGTTTTTTGTATAAAATAATTAATGAAGCGTATTTGTTTATACATATAGTTTTATGAAAATTCATTTTAAATAAATTAAATTAATTTTATTTTAAGCTGTTGATTTGTAAATGCTGCTACAAATAATTCCTATATTTTGTCATTTTTCTTTTTCTTAAGCAGTAGGCTTACAAATGAACTACAATAAAACAAAAATACAGAGCCGAGATCTGACAAATATAACAATACAAAATCATACCATAGAAAATGTTGAACATTATGTATATCTAGGTCATGTCATTAAACTTCTTTATGTGCCGTCTTATACCGAAGGTTGGCGACCATCAAACGATAGGTTTCTCTGTTTTGTGCCGCATGTATTATGTTCGCAGCTTCTGGTATTTGAAACCATTCTCTCAAGTTTCTCAGCCAAGATTTCTTCTTTCTGTCCAAACCTCTTCTACCTTCAATCTTGCCTTTCACGATAAACTGTAACAGACTGTACTTATCATTACGGAACACATGGCCCAGGTATGACGCTTTTTTCCTTTTTTTAACAGTTGTTAACAATTCCACCTCTTTACCCATTCGTCTTGATACCTCTGTGTTGGTCGCTCTGTCTGTCCAAGGTATTCTCAGTATTCGTCGATACAGCCACATTTCTAGGGCCGCTAACTTCTTTATAGTTGCTGCTGTTAACGTCCACCCTTTAACTCCGTAAAGTAGCGTAGAAAGTACGTAGCATTTCGTGGCGCGCCATCAGAAGTTAACGCTTAGGTGGCGGTTGCTTAAGAGCTTTCTCATTTTGATGAATTTGGATCTTGCTATTTCAATTCGGATCTTAATCTCTACGTCTGGGTCCCACTTATCATTTACTGTATATCCCAAATATTTAAATCGGTATACTCTTTCAATACGTTCGGCTTTAATATTCAGGTCGATATGTTGAATGTTCTTTTTACTGATCACCATAAATTTAGTTTTCTTTCTATTGATCTTCAGTCCAAATTGGTTGCCAGTTGTATTTACTTTATTTAGCATCATCTGTAAATCTTTGATGTTATCGGCCAGTATAACAGTATCATCTGCATATCGAAAATTACTTATTGGTACGCCATTAATGTTGATTGATGCCCTCTTTGTACTCTTCCAGTGCATCTAGAAATATTTGTTCCGTGTACGGGTTGAAAAGCAGTGGCGAAAGAATACAGCCCTGTCTAACCCCTCTCGAAATGGTTACGTTTTCACTCAAAATATGTCCATTCTTCATGTGGGCTGTTTGATTCCAATATAGATTTTTTATAATCTGGATGTCCTTAGTGTCAAGTTCTGTAAGATGTAATAGTTCTATGAGTTTGTCATGTTTGATAGTATCGAATGCTTTCTCATAGTCTCAAACAGGCGTAAACATATTTTTGTTGATCCAGACATTTTTGAATCAAGACTTGTATTGCAAAGAGCGGCTCTCGAGTTCCAAAACCGCTTCTAAAACCGAACTGTGTTTTACTTACGCTGTGTTCTAATTTTGCTCGTATTCTGGAATGGATAATATGCAAGAAACTTTAAGGGTCTGACTCATTAACTTATAAGGCGATATTCACTACACGTCTTAGAATTCAATTTCTTGGTAAGGTGCACAAATGTAGATTTCAACCAGTCCGATGGAGTAGATCAAACTAGGAAAACCAAATCAAGATGCTGAAATTAACTCTGAGATAGCGCGTGCAAAACTAGCATATATTCTTGAAAACCACCTCCATTCATGTAACTTAAGAAAAAGGTGTATAGCACATGCATACTACCAGTTTGTACCTAGGGCTTGGAGACAGTATCCCTTACCAAAAAATCTGCTAAAAAATTAGAAACAACGCAAAGAGTAATGGAACGAATTATGCTTGGAATATCTCTGAGAGCAAGATTAGAAACATCGAAATAACGTAGAACGAAGATTAGGGTATTGTGGAAGAAATTACAAAAATGAAATGGCGCTGGGCAGTCACGTAGCCCGATATAATACGACAGGTGGACACGGAGAATTCTAGAATGAGACAAGGATGACAACAAGAAGCATGGAAAGACCTTAAAAAAGATGGGTAGATGACATAAGAGCAGTGGCAGGCAAACAGTGGATTATATTGGCGGAAAGATGAAACAATTGGGAGAGACCTACATTCAGGGAGTGAATGGAAAATGGTTGACAAAGAGAAGATCATAAAAAATGAATATAACAGGAAAAAAGTGGGAGCTCCTAGATCTATAGAAATAAAAATTAATAATGCACTAATGATAAAAAGTAGTCAAAAATTTTAACAAGATATATTTTAATTTAATTTAAAATACAAATAGATATTCTCAGGATGCCTATGATGTTGAAACAACTGATTGTTTAAATGAAACCCAACATCAACAACAACAACTATAATATTTATATATATAATATATATAATATATATATATATATATATATATATATATATATTAAATTTTAAAACTATATTTACAAGTAGGGGGTGGTCTGTTCTCTGCTTCTATTCTCATTTTAAACCTTATTATGTTTTTTGATAAAATGTTTTTTAGTCAATATTATTTCTTAAAAAAGCATGGATATCCTGCCGAAACGTCGAAAACGTCAATAAAAATGTCTTAGTATCATAGACAATTATAGTTAGTTTGGTGCAGAAACTGCAACAGTTTTATTGTACCACATATAATACTCTTTCAGTTCTCAATTCAAAAAAACCTTCACCGGACACCTTGTGCTACTGTTATAAGTAAAGAGCGAGTGGTCATCACGAAATGGTTTGATAATAAACCAGTGATTGTTACATCTAACTTTGTTGATATAGGAAATCTGGGTAATCGGCAAAGATTGAACAAGAAGAATAAACAATTATTGAGGCTACCTCTAACCTGAGGCTGTTAGGTTATATAACCAAAACATGGGAGGAGTTGATAAGCTTGATTTTTTGCTTAGTATATATAGATGTTCTCTTTATGTCCGTAAGATTTCACACGCCAATAACATGGCACTGGCTAATTTCTGTTTTAAAATATAAAGCCCAAGCTGACTGTAAAGCTGGTATTATAAAAATTTTACAATAGTACTTGAATATAATTGAAATCTGCATCAGTAGTGTATCAAAAAAATAAAAAGAAACAATATAGTTTTAACTTTTTAAGCTCCTAAATATTTTTGTTGAAACTTAGATACGAGATTTTGCAGTACGCCCGACAATACCTGTAATATATGTACATATGGTTTTATTATTTTCTCACCCATTATAGTTTAACCATATCAAACTATATCTGATAAACTACAATAATGTTTGACTTAAATATCGATAAGATGAACATACAAAGCAAAAGAGTTCCAATGAGTCTAACCCTATATTTTTAAATCGATATTTGGCTGTACACCAAAAAGGACAGCGTTGTCAGAAAATACATTCACGGCACCCAGCCACTTATTTTGATAGAGATATCAACTGATTACTTATGTAATGCAAATGTACTATTTTAACATTTTATTCCCATTTTAGAGGTTTATAGTTTCCAGTACTTGCTTTTTGGACATTAATTTTCAAAGATAGTGAAGGAAAAGCGCCCGTCTTTACAAAAAGAGGGGAGGGCGATAGCGATTTCTTAGATAGCTAACTCCGACGTGGTCATGAATATGGATGACGACGTGTTTAACTTTTACCTTTCTTCTTTTAATGAACTTTGTTGTACACAGAAAATACTTAATTTCTTTTGATTTTCTAAATGTATAGAAGCTTACATTTTAAATTTAACTGCTAATTATTTTTATTATTAGCTATATTCATGACTCATCGCGTTATTGCATCCATGAATTGGCATTTTGGTGATTAAAAAGCATAGGTTAAAGATAATGTGTAGTACAATTAATTAAAGACTTTAAACAATTGTGTACCGTTGAAATCTTTAGAATATGCTTATCACTTCATTTCTAAACAAATATCCTGTTAAATAAACTACTTGTACTGAACATGAATGCATAAATGGAAAATATACAATAACACAAGCATTTATATTCTTCTGAAGCTATTTTCTTGTGCATTTTTAAGTAATTACTATTTAAATGAGAATAAGCCACAATTTAAGTTTAAAGTACATTTATTGACGTTTCAATTTCCACTTCGAAATCGTTCTCAAAATACAAACATTAGTATAAATTAAACAAATTTTTGTTTTTCTGTTACTTAGTGAAAATTCTTCTAATAATTTAATTTTATCTGACTCATTTTTATTGACAATTCAGACATACATTATACATTTTAAAGTAGACGACGAGTTGTGCTCCTGGGACGACTTTACTTATAAGATAGTTGATTCGATTACATGAAATCAACTTTAACTTGAGAATATCCATCAGAAAAGATCATAGCTGTAATTCGTCTTAAAAAGACAAATACATGCAAAAAGACAATCACGAACATGTATGACAGTAAAATTCTCCTTTTAGTGATTCCATAGTAAATTATGAGGAAAAATCAGGAAAATAACCTCATAATACTATCCCGACATGGTAAGTATTGGTCGTGCATTAGGTTACCTTCAATAAACACCAAATTCTGATTTTATTGATTGTTATTTAAACAAAACATAAATGATGTATGCTCTATATGTTACTAGACTTACTAATACTGGTATTTTCCTTTTAATATCTTCCTCTTTCAATATGGGTAACAGAATCCTACTATATTCTGCCGAGGAATTTGCGACACAGTTGGTCCCCATTTAGCATAATTAGAGCCGCTTCTTTGATTTTTCTCTTTTTACCATCCTTTCTTTTTAGAACTATATTTGAATCATTCCATTGAATCCTATGTTCATTATCCCATGCCTGTTTACATATTTGAGATCTATCAATTCTCTATTTTTAATATAAGATGATGTTCACTTATTCTAACATGTAATGGCTTGATGTTCACTCTAAATAAAACTGATCGCATCTACAAGGTATTTTATAATGCAATTCTTTGTCTTTTCTTGTTCATTGTTAGGTTTGATTTTGGTCAAAATAGATCTCAACGTGTTAGTTGTTTTGAATGTTGTTGAAATATTGAATTTATTTCCTATCCTTTTAAGTTTTCTGATAATCCTTTTATGTATGGTTATGTTATTTTCCTCGTAATATTATCGTAATACTAATTTTAATTCTATATTTTTCTATTCAGGTTCTGAAGTAATTACTATTTAAATGGGAATAAGCACAATTAAAGTCTCATTTAGCATAATTAGAGCCGTTTCTTGATTTTTCTCTTATTATGCTAAATGAGACCGATTGTGTCGCAAATTCCTCGGCAGAATGTAATAGATATGGTTACCCATATTAAAGAGGAAGTTATTAAAAGGAAAATACCATTATTAGTAAGTCAGTAACATATAGAGCAATACATCTTATGTTTTTTTAATAACAACATATAAAATCAGAATTTGGTGTTTATTGAAGGTAACTAAATGCACGACCAAATACTTACCATGTCGGGATAGTATTATGAGGTTTTTTTCCTGGTTTTTCCTCATAATTTTACTATAGAATCACTAACAGGAGAATTTTACTGTATTTGCTTTTTAAAGACGAATTACATGCTATGATCTTTTCTGATGGATATTCTCAAGTTAAAGTTGATTTTCATGTAATTGATATGAACTATCTTATAAGTAAAGTCGTCCCAGGAGGCAAGCTTAACAATATTGGCAATATCATTTTAAAGTCGTCTACTTTAAAATGTATAATGAATGTCTGAATTGTCAATATAAATGAGTCAGATAAAATTAAATATCAGAAGAATTTTTCACTAAGTAACAGAAAAACAAAAATTTGTTTAATTTACTAATGTTTGTATTATTAGAACGATTTCCAAAGTGGAAATTGAAACGTCACTAAACGTACTTTAGCCTTTAATTGTGGCTTATTCTCACTTAAATAGTAATTAGTTTAAAATGTACAAGAAAATAGCTTCAGAACAGGTTTTTGAAATGGTTTATCAGTTTTTTGAAGTATGTGTACTTTTTTTTACCTGTATTACTTTTTTTTTCTTCGTTTTACTCTCTATTCTTTCTCAATGTTCTCGTTTTTCTACATTACAGTTTATTGTGTGCCTATTTTTGGCTTCGGAGGTTTACTTGTATTCCTCGTGAAACAAATGATTTCTTTGCTGGCTTCTATCTATTACTTCTGTAAATTTTTTTTTTTCATTTGTTTTAAACTATCTAAGTACTTCTTATTTAAATTTTCTGTCTGCCTTTATAATTTTTTGCGATACATTAAACTTTGTAATTACCAAGCAGTATAAGCTTCTCGAAAACTCTTACATTACCGGGGACTAGGGACCTAGGTTCTTAACTTAATGCCTTTATGTTTAAAATATGTGCTAGCTATTGCAATTTTTGTAACATTATAAAATTCTTTATATCATTTGTATTTTTCTTGCTCTGTTTAGTATTATTTAATTGGTTTTCATTTTATTTTAGTATTTTTCCGTTAGTTTTCTAAGGCTAAAGATATGATCTCGAGTGCTTTTGTTTTATATAAATTCCTTATTGATTTTTTGTATGATTTGAAGTGTTCCCATTTCAAAATTGTTTTATGCTGTTACAAAATGTTGTTACAAAATGTTGTTTGAAACGTCCAAAACAGAATTTTATTCAACTCTAATTCTTTCTTTTTAATACATTTTCTTGTTACGAATCTCTGGAGATTATAAAAAGTTAAGGTTAGTTACACACATTACCCTAACATGAAACATTTACAATGTCTTTCATAATAGCATATTTAATCGCAGGTAAAAACATACTGATAACTTTTCAACTTTCCAATTGCTTTTCAACTCCTTGGAGCTTCACAGTTAAAAATGTAATAGCTTGTTTCTCTTCAGAAATAGCAATTAATGTTCGTTCAAATCAAATGCCCGTTTTTTACGTCACACGCAATAACACTAAGGAAAATTAGATATTTCACATTATGCTGAAAATGCAGTGTCGATCAATGTTTTATTTTCAAATAAAATATTTGTCAGATATGGTTTCGTCAATTCATAGACTTTGTCTATAAAGTCAATATAACACTTTTTGTGTATTTTTGAACTACTACTATAACTACTCTTGTTGCGGTAGCGCGAGTATATCGTCGATTTTGATTTTCTTCGCTAATAAGGAGATTGAGTGCAGGAAAAATGAAATATTACTGATGACTAAAGCAAAAGGGCTGTATAGACTTAAACTTGATTTCATGTAATCGAATGAAATACTTACAATAAAGTCGCCCCAAAAACGTAACTCAACAATATTGGCAGTATCATTTTAAATCCATTTTGTTCGTCTATGTCTTCGTATTCTGAGTCTATTCTTTCTTTTATTCATCGACCGTACAACCTCTCTCTGATCTGATAACAGTTATTCCCCTATAATTAGAGCATTTGCTTTTATCCCCTTCTTGAATATTGAGCTACTGTATCCAACATTCCAATCATCAGGGATATTTTGTCCTTTTAAGCATTTGTTAAATAAATATAAGGTTGAATGCTGCAATAAATTAACTTTGATCAAATAAAAGGCATATATCGAGCACAGTTTGATTTAATCTTGCCAAGTACTTTCGATCCCTAGATCATCTTCAGGGGCATTTCGTCAATTGCGGCTATGCGACAAGAACAAAATGTCATAAACCAAATAATTGTACATCACACTACACTACAAAAGGCAAACAAACCACTTTAAAATTATCGAAGAAATGCTACATTGCGTGCAGAAGCCGGAGACAGAATGACAGAATGTCTTGTTTATTTACTTCAGTCCACTCTGAGATAGCAGAAGCCGGAGACAGAATGACAGAATGTCTTGTTTATTTACTTCAGTCCACGATTTAATATTGTTTTTAAGATTTTTTCGAATAGCAATAGAGACTGCCCTCTGTTATCTTTACTCACTCCACTGTAAATATGTATATATTCTCCTATCTCTTTATTTGTGAAAATACATATATCTATTTTTCTTTCCGCTAATTCTTTGAATACTTGTGCTTGTTTGGTTCTAAGTCCTTGTACATTCCATGTAGCCAATATCATTTTCCTTTTCCGTTGCAATAGTCGTCTTTGTTTTGATACATCCTTTGTATTCCGAGGCTTTTGGTCGAAATTTTTAGCATTTATTTCTTTTGACAAGTGATGAGTTGCTAGCTCATCGCCTCAATCCTCCTCCTTTATCCGGGCTTGGGACCGGCACCGGCATTTACTGAGCTACTCAATCCACCCAGCACTTACCGGAGGCGGAGTTATATATAGTTATATAATATTGAATTGTATAATTTTAATTATCTACCCAATGTCATATATTATATGTCAACTAGCCAGGTCCATTTTGTTGTGTGTTCGTAGGTATTAGGAGATATTTGACTACTCGGCTTTATTCAATGATAATTTGAATGAAAAATTGCTATACTTTAATTTCGTAAATAAAGATTTGTTTGTTATCCTAAATGTATCGTTTAATTGAACTTATTTTTAATTATTCAAAACAAATTAAATGTTTGAAAGATATTATTAACATAATTTGGCTTCAATAGTCGAATAAAATTAATTTAAAAAAAAGTAGATAGTATTGCTGTTACTGCCGTAAAGATTGTATTATATTACTTATTTCGAAATGCAAAGTGCATGATCTATTTATTTTGTGTAGGTCAGTTATATTTGAAAGCAAAGGTGTAATTATACATATACACGAATTATTAATTTGAATTAAAATATTTGTTGCACTGTTGGGTATAAATTGAATATTCAAAGATCTATAGTTTTAATTTAGATGCTCTATGCTTCTTCTGGATTGAACTCTGAGATAGCGCG
>NW_027312761.1:0-26176 GCF_040954645.1 Diabrotica undecimpunctata | reverse complement strand
TTAAGTACAAGGTTTTCGACTGGCGGATATCGTGATTATTAATACAAGATACATCCTGAAGTCATTCCAGCAAAAAAATAGACTCCTATGGAAAATGTCCATAATGGTCTGCTTTTCTACAGGTCCCGCTTGGACTGCAACAAACGATTGCCAGAGAGACGAGCAATTGTAAGTATAGTACTACCATAGTTCTAAGAGACTCATTAATATGAGTCTCTTAGAATGAAAGCTCTCTGATAAAAGAATGAAAGCTGGAATAGCTGAGAAGAATAAAAATATGGAAACTGAGACGCTAATGACGTAAAAAAAATCGCATTATGAAAAAGTTAGATGAGATATTACACCGATGGGAGAAAATTTTTTGAGACCTATCTATTGCGGAGAAAGTTTGCTGGAAGGATGGAATAGAAAAACAAACAAATAACTAGCAAAGAGCAGAATTTCAAAAATCACTGTTCAAAAAATGCGACAACCACAGCAATATCAGTCCGGAATTTCACCACAATCGTTTATCATTTCTCCATTGAATCTTTCCTAACTGAATTCATAACTGAACTTTTCTACAAATCTATTCTTAAACCAATTTTTAACAACTTTCTTTATGTCAAAATCAGTCAATAAAAACATTGGTTTACAAGACACGAAAACTAAAAATATGTATATACTTAGTGTCCGTAATTATTACAGAGATCTGGACATCATGTGTTACTTCCACCTTATCATCGCCAATTCAATCAAATTTAATGAATGTGGCAAAAATGAAAAAGATTATACGATAACCATATTGAATATAACGGTTGCACTAACGAGGCAGTTTTGAAAACAATGCAACAAACATTGAATACTCATGAAATTGTAGGATACAATTTGAAAAATGTACGAAAAAGGGTAGAAAAATGGATAAATCGTGAAAATTACATCTAAGCGATCATTATATCTGTTATGGTTTACAATCTAAATGAGGATATCGATCAAAATGATTATGGCTCGAAATTTGATGCTTGATAATACTGTAAGGTTACATGTGTTTATTTACTAATACCTAATAAAAGTTGTTATTAATTGTCATTAAATAGAATACCACTATAAATTAGAATAGAAGAATTGTAGAATATTATTCTGGTTTGTTTTCGAAGATTCCTCTAATATTCCGAGAATTGTTGCCACTTTCAATGACCTTTCAAGGCATTTGAATAGAGGATTTATTCTTAATCCAAAACGGTCATAAATTAAGGGGACAACCTAGAGTTTTGCGATTCTCTATATAATTATTCTTTTAATTGTTTTCTGTGCGTGAATATTTGTACTGTACACTAACATCATTGGTATTAGTACATCTGAAGTGCAATTAAGAAGTCCACACCACTTTGATTTTCTTTTTCCCGCTTTTCCGTGGTTCTGATTCATTTTAAACAATGGTAACCACTAACAAAGTATGTAATACTACAAAATGCACAAATTGTATATACCCTAAAAGGATATCGTTCAATCATTATTATTTCACAACTTATTAATAGAAATGACAAATTATCTTTTATCGACTTTTAATTATTATTCATTTGTTTCTGTATAATACTTCTTGTATCATTTTTATTTCACATTTTCGGACGTATTAACCTTCATTAATAATAACAGTTTATCATATTTAGAACAAAACTAAAATGTTAAATTGTGATTCTTTATTAAGATGTACATCTATTCCCGTGCACCGTAATAGGTAGTATGTCTTTATAACACTCAAGCAGTAATAAATAAAAATAGACACTTAAATATATTATATACAAAAAACTACTGTCTTAATAGACACGTTGATCTTGCTAATAGAAATTAGCATTTACAAAATAATTTTAGTAAAAGCCGACTTTCAGGCTCCAAAATATGTTTTAAAAGCCCAACCTACACCCGAAGCTCTTATAAAACCAAGGCAAACAATTCCCACAGCGCTGCCATGACACCAGTAGTCTGTATCTCACTTTCTTCTACCCACAAATGACAAATCTCAAGGAAACTGATCGAAAAACTCACCTAACTCATAGTACATCTTTCCAGCTACGTCACACCATAACTCCTGACAACAAATATACACAAATTGGGCGATTTGGTATGTTTTTAAACACTAAAACAACTGATAATATGGCTTAGAAATCGACTTAAGTCACTCACGCACCGCGAAATCTCGGTCGATACTGTTTTAAGTTTGAGAGCTGGACAGAAGATACGAAAAGATGGTGACTTCGAAGGCGGCGTTGCCGATGGTTGCTGTTAATGGGTACGGGCGGAATAACGTTGTGGAATGTGAGTTGCTCAATGATATAAATGAATGAATATATTGATTATATCGGAGAAATTTTACGTAGGTGAGAGACCACATGCTAATAACGCTTTTTAATGTGTCATTATTATTCAGCTTTGAAAATTATATGCTATTTAAAGTTGTCAAATCTCTAAATGGGGACAAAATAATCTTATTTCATGGAGAATTTAAATTTCGAATCATATTTATCGAATTTATAGGTATTAATATCATTTCCACATCTCACAGAACACCCAGTTGAAAATTATGAACGCACTGATATTCCGATAAAATATGCCGAACAAAGAAAAGAAAATACTAAAACGGTAATATAGGCAATGGAAGAAAATCTCCAAAACAACGATATAACAAAAGCGTATAGATATCTAAGTAATTTAAGAGAAGGATACAAAATCTTAACAAATATATGCAGAAATCAAGAAGCGCAAATAACCAGTGATCCAAAACAAATAAAAAATGGTCTGGAAAACATATTTTCAAACTCTTAGGGACGCAAGAAAATAAAGAGCATATGAACATGCATCACATTGAGGCAGATATCGAAAATATAGAACCCCTGACGATGGAAGAGGTAAAACAAGCAATTTGAACACAAAAGAATATCAAGGCTCCATGTATTGACAACTTCCCCTCTGAGCTATATAAATTAGGTGGCGATTACTTAGTAGGACAATAAATGCACATGATTACGAACAAAATTTGGAATGATGAAAGCGACTAGAAAACCGGGATTGTATGCTCAATCTATAAAAAAGATATTTGAACCTATTAACGAAAACGGAGTATGGAGATCCAGGTACAACCCTGAACTCCAACAACTGTTCAGAGATAATGGGCTGGTCATGTAGTGAGACCGAAAGATTCCCCAAAAAGAGGACTAGATAGTAAAATGCAGGGCGCAAGACAAAAGGAGGCCACGGAAAAGGTGGGGGACGCGCAAAATTTGCTAGACGTAAGAATCTTAAGAAGATCGTCGCAGGACCGACAAGATTGGAGGCATAGGAGGAGGCCAAGACTCGATTTGGGCTGTAGCGTCATTGGAGAGAAAGATAATTCCGATAGATCACTGGCTCAACAACCCTTTATGGACATTGACCTGCTTGAATATATTCATATATATTCCTATTGTCACACTTTTTGCTTTTCCAGTTAGTCATAGTCAGAATATTTAGGTCTTTTTCCACTTGTTTCATGTATCTGAAGTTTGGGCCTCTCCTTCGGTCTGGTTTCCTTCCTATTGGTGTCTGATTAGTTAGTTTCTTATAAATTTCGTTTTCTTACTTCAGTTCCACATGAGCTAGTCTGCGTCAGTCTTCTTAACGCCTTCTATATTATAGAGTAGCTTTGATAAGAGTTTTATATATATTCTTTATATATTTAAGACTTTCTTAAGAACCAAAGTAAAACAGGCTTGATTATGTTGATTAATACCTGTTAAATCGGTTCATACCGAAACAGATCTCATTCACATCACACTCATATCTCACATTAACTTCTTCACTAACGCTGTTGACCTACATGATTAGAGAGCCTAGATAGGTATGTGAAGTCCTTCACATATTTAAAGTTATATTCTATCGTTATGTTTTGGAGGACCTTTTAACTATGTATCACAAAATAAACACACATATGTTATTGTCTGTAGATTTGCTGATTGAACATGAGACAAAAATTCACACATACACAGATGTACAAACAAAAAAGACATTTACAAACTAACTCATGATATGATGAGATTCGTGCTGCAACTACTGTGCTCTGCATTCCTGAGTCTACCTTAGTGTGTCACCGTACTGTCGGGAATGCGTCGTATACGAGGAAAAATGTGATCTAAGCGATGCCCCAGAAAGCTGGCGAACTCTGACGTGCCTGGTACGTCCCACGTCCCAATCGTGAGAATAAAATGGACATAAAAGGAAAAATAGATGATCCAGAAGAGGACTCAAGAGGTGAGTGACTCTTCTGAGTTTACAAATAAAACAATAAAGGGAGAGGCGACCTTGGTCCTGTCTCTGTCCCAAATAGGTCTCGATGACCCCATTTCTACAGACGAACCAGTAGTTCAGAGAGACAAAAAAAAACAGCTTCTAGATGAGAAAAAAAGATTGAAAACATTAAAAATCAGACATAAATGGCAAATGTAAAACAAAGTAAAAATTAATATCTACATATCTTCTGCAAGCAATATCTTCTAAATAAAGTATGTCAATTGAATTATTACCATAAGAAGATTAAAATGTCCCTCTACATTTATTTAGACAGTTCTGTGGCAATTTTATGATATGTTCCTTGATTCACTATATCACATTATAAGCAATATAACATTATATGCATCAAAGATATGAAATTATATATTATAGTACTTAAGTAAAAGTACAAAATAATCGGTTGATAGGGATTTTATCCGGCGCTGGCAACGTAGCCCTTAAGATGGTGTTTCTTCGCTTAGCAGGTAAGGAAGTCTGAGTACAGCCTGAACAAAATTCGAACCCTGGCCTGGCGCCTTCAAAGTGGTCTCGACATCGACTTAAGTCTCTCGTGGGCATATACGGTTCCTCTATCCTCTCCTCATTTTCATCTCGATTCTTCTCGCTCTTGGTACTCGTGAAGTCTGTTAATTGGGTTTTTGGGTGTTGTTAAACGGTTCGGAGCCGTTTCAGTTTTCAAAAACGGAAAGCTTATTATAGGCCCTTATTAAAAACGATGTGTGACGGACGGACGGGCTCCTCTCGCTTGATGGACGTTCTTTGCTCTTATTGTATTTTGTTGGGATTCTTTTGGGCCGAAGAGAAATGATGCATATGTCGGTTTTTTGAGGTAGGATTAATAGCGTAATTTGGAAAGAAAAAACGATTTTTTTTTTAATTAAAATTAGAAATATATAGAGATAAGGCAGTCATCCGTAGGTTATTCTTTTATTTAGTCTTTTTCAAGTGTTATGGAATACTATGCGTTTATTTCTTCTCCGGACTAACTCTTTGTTTTGGAATTAAACAGAATATATTGACATGTATAAATTTATTATATTAGAGGATGAAAAATTACACTCTGCTTGTTATTTCTTAAAACTATGAATATATAAGTTCTGTTATCTACAATTATTTAACGATGTTTCTGGATGGATTTGAGTACAAGAGATTGGACTCAAATATTAATATTAAAATAGCAAATACGGATAGCTTATCGAACAAAGAAATAAGAGAAATAAATTATTATTATTCCATAGATACGAAGTATTAGGTGAATAAACTAGCGAAACTTATTTATTCTAAATAGGAAAATATTTATGAAGAGTATTGATTCTGATTTCTAACAGCAAATAATTATTAGTGATTATACATGAGAACTTTTCATAATTGTAAATAACATATACCAGGTGACTAAAAACTATATAGAAATACATAGATACTTTAATTATCTTACATGTGAGTAGGTAGGTACATTACACCTCCTTTTGTAAGAATGAAAATAATTATAAAATGAATTTTCATTTAAATGGTATAAAACATTTGTATACATTATTATTTTATTTTAACACATTTAAATAGTTTCTTTTAGTCTCGATAGTCTTTCACTTCGTCTTATCGGTGTAGTCTCTGTGAAACTAGTCTCTTCACACTTTTTGGATTCACTATAATTATTGTCTTTATTATGTTTACAATCTATACTTAAATCTGTCTCATGTACATGTTTTCGTTTACTTTGACATATATTTAGTGTTAAACAATTTGTAATTTGTTGACAACTATGTGACGGATTTCTACGAAATCGTCGGTAAAAATATTTAATTATCCTGTATAAAATATAAAGTAACATACATTTTATCAAAAATAAGATTGCATAAGTGAAATAAGAACTATTTTTTATTGTGTCTGAAAAATTAATATTTGTTTCTGAGGTCATTTTCTCTAAATTATCTAGTTTATGGCTTGCTAAATTTAATGCATCTCGATCGAGATTATTTAATTGTAAGGGAACAAGGTGTAATTTGGATTCATTATTTATCTTAATATCATCACAACAGACTTCTGGAAGGGATAAATCTGGAATGATAGACTGAAAATTACTTTCTTTTGGATTTGAGACAGATATCAAAATAGTTGATCCGGTGTAAGTTTTGCAATTATTCGAAGTAGAAAAAATACCTGTGTTTGAAAGAACAATAGATATTGGCGTACTAGTCTGACAGCTTAAAGTTAAATCTGTTGGTTTGGGTAAAACATATATCCAAGAATTTGGTTTGTTTAATTTATGCCAAATTTCATATTCTGTTTGAATTATACGAGTATCGCAACTAGATGGTATGTTTGTTATTGAAGTTAACAATTCAGTTTCACAAATTGGATTAGTGTGTGTAAATCGGAAAGTATCAGGATTTTTGCAAATAAGTTTTTCTTCATCTAATGAATAACAGTCTTCTAATGTATCAATAGTAACATAAATGTTTCTATTTTCTGAAAGAACAAGATATTTGACAGATGGAAGAATAAAGGTAAGTCTCTTTAATGTTGGATGAATTATAGGAAGAGATATTAGTTTAAAAAGAGAATAAGGAGTATTACTAACCAAAGGTATACTAACCGTAATTAAAATCTTGTTATCAAAATATATATATTTAAGTAAAATGATATCGAAATATTTATGAGCATAATCGATAGTCAATGGAAATGGATAAGTCGATGTACTAGGTAAATGCGTTACCGTTTTAGATAATTCTTGAATTAGTTGCTCAGGTGTTATAACAGAAGGATGAAGGTTATTATTTCTTGCAAATAGAATAACGTTTATTAAAGTAGAATATTCTTGTTGTAATTCTGTTATAAAGAAAGTTAGTAAGGTAAAATGTTCTTCAATTTTTTGTTTTAAATCTAAATTAAAATATTTATTATTCATTTTATCTGTGTAATTGGTAATTGATTCAAAATTTTTATCAAAAATCACTTTGTTTCGGTCTAGATTTGTAATAGAGTTATTAAAATTTGCAATCGTGGCTTTTACTACATGAATTTGTTGTTTTAGTAAATCAAGAAGATGATTTTCGTTACTTTCAGCTTTGTTAATAGCATTATTGAAATTTTCAGCATCATCACTGTCTAAGGTACCGAATAAGGTCCTGAAAACAGATCCAATTGCATTAAATAGAGCGCGTTTTGGTCTAAAATGTTCATGCAGAATTATGTTTTTTAAAGTTTGTTCATCTTGAAAGAGTCTAGGTATGATTTGTCCTAAGAGTTTTAGTGAAGTATCGCATAATCGTAATTCAATAAGAACTGGTTTGTTTTGACACAGTCTTAATGTTTTTTGATAGGTGAGATCTACAAAATTTAATTTGTCTGTAAAAGGTTGTAAAGGAATATGACTTAATATGTTCCAATGAGTTTCAATAAATTGAACATTTTTTATGTGTTCGTAATAGATTCCAGGTGATTTGTTGATAGGAGTATTGGTATATTTCTTGTGAATTTGTTCACTATTTGTCAGCCATATTATTGCATACCTGAAACAAAAGCATGTTTCAATCTATTCATGTGAACTTTTATTGGTTTTTTATTTACTAAAATTGTGCAATTGACAGGAGAATTTATCTCTAGAATTTTATAAGGTCCATTATAATTTTGTGTAAGTTTTTTGGTTTGACCCTTCTTTGTTTGCTCATTTTGGAGATATACTAATTGTCCTTCTAAGAAAACGGTGTCATTAATCTTTTGGTCATAATATTTTTTACTGACTACTTTAGATTCTAATAGATTCGTTTTTGCTAACTCATGAGATTTTCTAAGCTTAAGTGTTAAATTATCTAAATAATCTTCATATGTATATTTGAGTTCTACTGGTCGTATTATACTGCTAGGTAGATTAGGTGTATATCCAAATATTAGTTCATATGGTGTGAATTTGGTTGAAGTATGATTAGTTGTATTATATGAAAACATAGCAAAATCTAGCCATTCGTCCCAATCGGATTGATCAGCTTTAATATAATGTTTAAGGTAGTCTGCTAAAGTAGCGTGACTCCTTTCTAATGCAGCATTTGATTCTGGATGATAAGCAGTACAATTTATATGTCTGATTTTAAAAAGCTTGGCGATTTGAGAAAATAATTTGGAAGTAAAATCTCGGCCTTGATCAGTAACTATTATATCGGGTTTTCCAAACTTGCAAATAAATCCACGAACCAGATTTTCAGCGATAGTCTTGGTTTCATGATTCGGAATTGCATAAGCTTGAGAAAATTTTGTTAAGTCATCTTGTAATGTTAATATGAACTTATTACCTGACTCGGTTAAAGGTAAAGGACCTACTATATCTAAAAATATTTTTTCTAATGGATTTGAGCTTGTTGTTGTTATCTCCATGGGCTTTACGAATTTTTTTCTAACGAGTTTATTTTTCTGACAAGATTCACAGGTTTTTATAAAGTTTTTAATATCATTTTTCATATTATTCCATTTGAAATGTTTTTTTATACGATTGTATGTCCGATGAAAACCAGAGTGTCCAGCCGTAGGACTAGTGTGATTCTCTTGTAATATTGTAGTTATTTCCTCAGGTTCAGGATTTGTTAGTATATCATGATAAATGATAATAGATATATCAGTTTTTCTAAAAATAAATCTAATCATAGATCTAATTTTTCCCCAACTTAATTTATCGTAGCTAAAAGTTATTCTGGGTAGGCAAATTTTTAATATTTTATCGTTTAATAACCAGTCTCTTAATTTTATTAGGGAATTAAATATATCTTCATAAGAGGTATTGTCCCAATAATTATTTTTTATAAATATGTAATAAAAGTTTTTATTTTGATCAGAAATATATATAATGTCATTTAGTCTTGGATTTTTGGCTTTCAATTTTTCTATATGACTGAATTGTTTATTTATTTGTTTCTGAACGATCTCATTAAAATTTAAATCTACGGAAACGAACAATGCTAAATTTTGTGAAAATGATGTAATCTTTTCATTTGTTTCTTTTATATTATCATTTGTTATTAATATAGTTTCGGATTTAGATAAGAACTGTGAATAAGTGTCATTATTTTCTTTACTCATTTTGTTTATTTGTAAGGTGATTGTTGCCGGGTTTTTGTTTTCTTCGCAAATATTTGTTTCAGATATGGTTAAAGGAGGACGACTTAAACAATCAGCATTTTGATTTAATTTACCTGGTTTATAAATAATTTCATAGCTATATTCTTCTAATGCTAATCTCCACCTAACGAGTCTTGATCCGGGATCTTTTACATTAAATAGCCATGTGAGTGGTTTATGATCCGTATAAATGAAAAATTTATTTCCGTACAAATATGGTCTAAAGTGTTTAACACTCCATACAATTGCAAGTAATTCTTTTTCTGTTGTGCTATAGTTTGATTCCGCTTTGTTCAAGGTACGACTAGCATAAGCAATAGGTAAATCATCTGGTACTTTACCTTGAGAAAGTATGGACCCTATTGCATAATTACTAGCATCCGTTGTTAAGACAAAGGGTTTGGTAAAATCTGGATACTGAAGTATTGGTTCTGAACAAAGTATTGATTTCAGGTTCTCAAATGACTGTTGTTGAATGCTTGTCCAATTAAATTCAACATTTTTCCTCAGCAGTTTTGTTAAAGGTTGTGTTAAAGCACTGAAATTTTTTATAAAGCGTCTATAATAACCAGTGAGACCCAAAAAGCTCTTAATATCTTTTTGTGTTCTGGGTATAGGAAAATCTGTAACAGCACATACCTTTTTTTCGTCCGGTTTGACACCAAATTCAGTTATTAAATGTCCTAAATACATTACTTCGCGACGAAAAAATTCGCACTTATCTGGTTGTATTTTTAAGTTGAATGTAGACAATTTTTCGAATACTTCTTTTAATCTTTTATTATGATTTTCTAATGTATCGGCATGAATGACTATATCGTCGAGATAGACAAAACATCTGTAATTTTGTATTCCTGAGAGGACAGTATTCATTAGCCTTTGAAAAATACTGGGAGCATTTTTTAATCCAAATGGCATTCGTGAATATTGATAATGTCCAGACGGAGTTGAGAAAGCAGTCTTTGGAGAATCCTCAGGATCCATTTTGATCTGGTGAAATCCTGATGTTAAATCTATTGTTGAAAAATATTTTGAATGACCCAATTGGTCTAATATATCGACTATATTCGGAAGTGGAAATGAATCTCCTATAGTAATATCATTTAGTCGTCGATAGTCTATAACAATTCGCCATTTCTTCTTTGCTGAAGCATCGGCCTTTTTTGGCACAACCCAAAGGGGCGAATTCCATGGCGAAGTTGATTCTTCGATAATACCTTGATCTAGCATACCTTTTATTTGAGTTTCGACTTCATGTTTGTGTACTTCAGGATACCTGTATGATTTAGTGCTAATAGGTACATTAGAATTTAAAGGAATTTTGCAAGTTATGGCATTTGTACTGGTAAGTTGATCTCCTTCCAGATAAAAGATATGATTGTACTCCTTGCAAATAGAAATTAAAGATGATTTTTCTTCACTATTTAAATGATCTGTTCTCAAGGCATTTTTTAATTTAGCAATTCTGTTAGAATTCGTATTATCTTTATAAGAAGACATTTTTCGTATATTTGCATTGTTTTGTAAATTTGGAATTTTTTCTATTGCTACTTGAATATCGTTTAATTCAACATCCGTTTCAGTAGTGTTTACGATTGAGGTTAAAAAGAAATCATTTTTTACTTTAACAACACTAGGACATAAAAATACACCTTTAAAGATTTCGCGTTCGGGACATAATCCTTCGCTTAATTCATTATTTATTACTTTAATTTGAACAATTGTTTCAGTTCTTGCGGATAGAATAGTTTTATTACTTCTTGAGTTAGAATTAGAGTTTTGATTTAGTATAAGATCGTCTGAACAGGATTTTTCTTCTGAACAGGATTTTGATTTATGATTTCGTGAAGAGTTACAAGTTTTATTTGTGCATATCTCAGTGGATTTTACACATTTTGGACTTGAATTTTCTTTGGATTTAGAGTTAGATTTAGATTGAATTGGATTGGATAGTAGTTCTTCACTACTTAAGGTTATTTGGATATCATTGGTTTCTAAATAAGAATGATCCTCTATGGATTTAGCATCATAAGGAAATATTTCATCGATATTAGAACTTGTCTCGATATTTTGATCTCTCAGAAATTCGTCATTGTCATTGTTTAATGGAGATTTTATATATTCGATTGGAATAGAACAATTTTTAAAGTTTAATTTATTTTCTTTATAATCAATTTGGCATTTATTTATTTCAAAAAAATCGCTACCTAATATACCGTCGAAATGAAGAGGAAAATCGTCTTCTACGACATAGAAAACATGAGTTTGGACAAAATCTTTTATCTTGAAATTTACGTTACAACTACATATAGTTTTATTTGGATTTAAGACATTTTTATCAATGCCTCGTAGAGTAATAGACTTAGAATAAATTTTTGGAATGTTTAGTATTTTTGAATATTTAATTAAAGAAATATCTGCGCCTGTATCGATTAGAAACTTGCAAGAGGATGGATTAGAATTATTTACTAAGGGTAAATCTACATAGGAAGTGACTGAGAAGTTGATGGTTGTGATACGGCCTGAACTGAACGAACTCCTCGAGAATCGACCGTTGGTTGTCGAGGATTCTGGAAGTTTAAAGAATTTGTTGGATTTTTGTTTTTATTGTTAAATTCGCGTTTTCTACATTCTTCTATAACGTGACCTGGTTTTTTGCAGTATCTGCAAAAACGTTGGGAAGTGTTGGTATTTTCTTTTCTTAAGTTTGGAGGAAAATCAGAATTGGAATTTGAATTTGAAGGTTTATAATTTTGATTTTGAGAATTTGACCTTTGAAGATTTGAATTAGGATATTTTGGGTTTTGAAAACTAGAATTTTGAAGATGTCTAACATTTCTATCTGAATTGTTTTTATATCGACAGTTATTTGAGGAATGGTTATTTCGTTTGCAAATATTACAGAATGGTCTGAAAATTTCTTGTCTTGATAACTGTTCTTGTTCTTCGGCAATTGCTATAGCAACAGCTCTTTCTAAGGAATCTGGATTTCGGGCTTTGATTAAAATAGAGAGGTCTTTGTTTAATCCTCTAATAAAGACATTTAGTGCTTGAGTTTTTAAGAGTTTAGTACATGCATTTCTTGCATCTGGAGATAAGTCTGGATCAAGTGTATTTATTAATTTTATATAGCAATTTTCAACTTTATTTGCAAATGACATTACATTTTCACTGGGCATCTGACGTAAGGAATGTAATTCCAATTGCCACTGACCTTCAGTTCGGCGTTCAGAATAAGCATCTAATAAGAAGTCTTTTAAATCTTTCCATTCGTCAAATGTTCTGTTTCTAGTTATGGCCCTAGCTTTATCGGTTAATTTAGTTTCTATAATGGCTAATAAGATGGGTTTGGATTGCGGATTTACTAAATTGTATGCTTTATCACAATTGTCTATGAATTCGTATAATTTTGATTTTGTACCATCAAATCGAATGAGAAGTTTTTCAGCTATTTCAATTGATACTGACATTTTATTTGAATTAGAAGTAGAAGAATTTGAAAGAGAATTTGAGTCGGGAGAAGGTATTTGTTCGTCAAATAAGTTACTTATATCAGGATATAAAGTAGACATACGTTTACAAGATTTTTAAAATATGAGACAGAATTTAAGATAGAATGTACTTACAAGTAGAATATTGTTGTTGGTCGCATAGTCTATTATTCCACGGGTTCACCTCTACTTCCGATGGAACTACAATTGGGTTATGACTGGAACTGGATTTCGAACTGGATGTACTGGACCCCAATGTAATTAGTTGTAGTGGCGATTTTTCCACACTGACAGTTTTTTTTGAATGATTCCTCGAAGGAAACAAGTCAATTCAAAAATTCCTCAGCTCTCCTTCTATCAGCAATCAGAGGAACTCTGCTACTAATATCCCACGTTCTGACACCAAATTTTGTTATGGAATACTATGCGTTTATTTCTTCTCCGGACTAACTCTTTGTTTTGGAATTAAACAGAATATATTGACATGTATAAATTTATTATATTAGAGGATGAAAAATTACACTCTGCTTGTTATTTCTTAAAACTATGAATATATAAGTTCTGTTATCTACAATTATTTAACGATGTTTCTGGATGGATTTGAGTACAAGAGATTGGACTCAAATATTAATATTAAAATAGCAAATACGGATAGCTTATCGAACAAAGAAATAAGAGAAATAAATTATTATTATTCCATAGATACGAAGTATTAGGTGAATAAACTAGCGAAACTTATTTATTCTAAATAGGAAAATATTTATGAAGAGTATTGATTCTGATTTCTAACAGCAAATAATTATTAGTGATTATACATGAGAACTTTTCATAATTGTAAATAACATATACCAGGTGACTAAAAACTATATAGAAATACATAGATACTTTAATTATCTTACATGTGAGTAGGTAGGTACATTACACAAGTAATCTGATTTTTTCTTCGATGTGTCTTTCCGTTAATAACAGCAACAAAGAAAACTAGAAAATTAAGTTGTAGGAATAACAAGAAATAAAATATCTGACGAACGCCAAGAGGACATTCAAAAAAATGATGTACCGATACCATTTAAATGTAATGCTTCGAATACAACAAGCAAATTGTCTATTATATTATAGTAAATAGGAACAAATTTAAGAAAAAAGAAAAGGAGAGTGAAAAGAAAAATTACAGCTAACAAGGAGGATACACCATATACAAGGAGACATCTAAGTATCAGATATCGCTTTACTTTTGCCCGCAGGTATTAAAATATTGTTTCTCCATTCATCTGACATTTGTTCTACTTCTATAATCATATTCTTTCTTCTTTTTATTCGTTCTTCTTCTATGTAGGCTTTAAAGCCTGTTTCTTCTTCAATATTAGCCTAATAAATTGTTTAAATTATCGCACAATCTTTTTCTTGGTCTGTCAACACTTCTTCGTCCATTTTGTGATTTATCTCGTGCTATTCGTACTATCCTATCATCTGCCATTCTACTAATGTGTTCATTCTCCTCCTGTTTCCGTTTTGCCACCCATCCATTTATGTCTTCTATATTGCATGCTCTTACGTTTTCGCTTATCCCCCTATCCAACATACTTTTCCCTGATATTCGTCGGAGTATTTTCATCTCTCAATTCTACCATTTGCTACTATGTTCATGTAGATCGCTCTAAATTTGCACTAATTTGAGAATTATTAATAGCACAGTTATATAAAAGAGCTGATAATCTTCTTTAATTGATGCCATTGTCAATTATTTCAGTTTTGTTGAAAGTTTATTAGAATTTGCTTCATACTGGAGAGACTACCATAAAGAAATAACTTCTTCGAAAATTGGTTTTTGTTTTGCTTGCTTATAATTGTTTTTTTATTTAATTTCGCAAACGGATCTGGAAGTGTTTAGCGTTGACGAAAGGAATGCACATATTTCTTCTACAAACCTGTACAGTTTGTTTGAAGGTAATCCCCAACGACCTTGCGCAATTATCGGGTTTTACATAAAAGCGATAATTATTTTTCGTATTAACGGCGTGCTCACAAATGCCGCTCCATGGTCGTCACAAAATTTATAAATAGTGGACACAATATTAAAACCTTATGTTATTGGATAAGTAATGTTCAAAAGGCGCCTTACTTTAACATAGGCGTAGTGAAGTGGTAACTTTGCACTGTCGACACTTCTGGCTTCGAGCAGTAGAAAAATTCACATTCCTAATAAAAGATCGCTTTCCTTGGAATGATTGTCAGGATGATCATTGAACGATAATCCTAGGGTACTATTTATTCGTATTTCCTATCGAGCGATTAAGGTGGTTAGCGATGATCGTACTAATAGAAAAGTCGTTTCTGCTTCACAAATGTTACTAGACGTCTCAAAAGAACTAGACCATTTGAAATGGTATAGCCCCTCCTTAGTCTCAAGAGAAGAGTTTTTATTATTTTAACAATATTTTCTCTCTTAATTTGTGACAACAAAAAGGGTAGCATAATGGGCATCAGGACTTACTTTCATATAATTTAAGTATGAAACTAAAAAAATATTCTCGTTCAGGAGAAATACACAAGTACTTCTTGCATTTTGTAAAAAAGAATCTCGTCTTCTTAGTGCATTCAGGGTTTCAACAATGCATGTAGAAGTTTCTATTGCTAACAAAGCATATTGGCAAAATGGTCATTACTGGTTTTTGTTACATCTATAGGCGGAGACTACATTAAGACTTAATGAAGATACTGGGACCTTTCGTATTGAAAGAGGCGTTCGGCAAGGAGACAACATGTCTCCTAGATTATTTACAACTTTGCTAGAATACGCTTGTAAATCAATAGATTGGAACGAAACGGGCATCAATGTAGATGGAAAATTTTTAAATAACCTTAAATTTGCAGATGATATCATTCTTATTGCAGACAGCTTAGATCAGGCACAGATAATGCTCCAAGAACTCCAGACTGTCACAAAAAGAGTTGGTCTTAAAATAAATTTTTCAAAAACACAATTTATGACAAATTTAATCCACAACAAAAACATCTCAGTAGAAGACAAAGATATTGAGCCAGTTGACTCCTATAAACACTTGGGCCATGAGATCAGAATAAGTCGAGACAACCAAACAATCGAGCTAAAAAGAAGAATAAACCTCGCTTGGGCTACATTTGGAAATATGAAGGATCTTTTTAGGTCTAAGAATTATGGGCTCTTTATCTTCAGATGTCTCCGGTTCTCTTGAAATATACGCACTAGCTTGTCTCCCGCGTGTAGGCTTACCACCTAGAGCTAGTGACCAACATACATAGACTGGTTGTGTTCAATAATTGTATTTGGGCAAGGCACCAGAACGTACTTTGAATTTTTGTTTGTTTCAGTTGAGATTTACTTAGATATCGTATTTAACAACAACTGTTCAGTGAATTTCAACATTAGACATAATTTTTTTATTTTGTAAGAGATTAGAAATTAAAAATTGTTTGAAGAAATTCGCATATTTAAAAACGAAGAAAGTAAATAGACACAGTTCAATTCAATTCAATTGGTAGTATTGTTGACACCGTTCGTCATATAGTTCGAGACCCGACCTGGGTTAATTGTATCTTAAATTAAATAGATTAAAAAGGACAATCCGTCTTTCTTTTTGGGGAAAGGTCAGCATAAAATTTCAGTTTGGGCTAATGTAGCGGGAAACCAACACTACAATGCTTTAAACACTTTTTTTAAACACAGTTCCGACTCCTGGTAACTTTGTTTTTGTGTTTTATGTCTTCTTCAAATTGTCAGACACGTAACCATTTCGGATATACATCATTACAAATCATTAATTGTTCGGTGTTATCTTTAATATTTATACGCGGACCTCCTATTAAGAACTAAGAGGAGGAGAAAATTAACAATAAGATCAATTGAAGCATTGAAAAGACTCTTATATACATTTATAACCAGGGACCAAAATGGAGTGAGAAGAGGCAGACGTAGAACACGATTTAAGGACCAGGTGAAAGACGACTTAATGAGTGTTAGGAGTACGAAATTGTAAAACAAAGTCGAATGATAGAAAGGAATGGAAGCTGATCCTGGAACAGGCCTTAGAGCCAATTATGAGGGTGGTTGAAAATTCTCTGTCTTAATTTCTTATTAGGTGTCTGCTAGTACACTTTTTTAGATGACATTTGTTTTGAGATATGCAATACAATATAATTTCGCCTTGTATTGTATTGCATATCCAATTGGCCTACTAGATGTATTGAAGTTGGAGTTTATTTCTGCTTTTTGTACTGTTATTTTGTAAATATTACAAAATTTATCCATTTATTTGAAGTAAAGATCTTCTAAATTGTCTATTTTTTCAGATATTTTTATTATTTTCAATATAGTTAGGAATTTTATGCAACGCTACTGCGTTGCGGTCAACTGAACTCAATTCAATGGGTTTTTTTCAATACGTTGCACATTTCGCTATTTTTTCAAAGAACTGACAACTTTTTCTGTGCTCCTGTTAATGCTTACTATCTTAGGTAAACACCGGTAGTTGCAGTAGAAGATGATTACAAAGAATTTTTAATTGATCGTACCGTTAGTGGCAAACTAGGATATCTGGCGGCTTTTCTGAAGAGGATTTACCTTTTCTGTTATCTAGCCTTGTATATTTTTAATGGACTTGTAATTTTCTATTAAAGAATGTGGGAAAACGCTATTCTTCTTTTTTTGGCCTTCATAACAGCTGAAGGTATCGAAATTTTTTTTTTATTTTTGCTGATAAACCAACACACTCTATGATCGATTCAGATTATTAGAATATGCAAAACATTATTTATTTAGTTAAATTATTACATAAAGAATTGGAAAAGAAATCCTCAAACCACTTGGAGAAAAAACAAAACCTTGGATGACAGTAGAACTTCTTGAACTTATGGAAGAACGAAGAAAACAAAGCAAAAGACCTGAATAAATACAAAGAAATTCAGAGAAACATCAGAAAGCAAATTCGAGAGGCAAAAGAGAGGTGGCTCTCCGACAGATGCAAAGAAATAGAAGATCTGGATAAAAAGTATGATAGCTTTAATTTACACAAAAAAATCAATGAAATGACAGGTTCTAGAAAACGTACAAGAACGAATATCCTTAAAAATGATAAAGGGGATATTATTACTGATATGAAGGAGAGATTATGTCACTGGACCAATTACATCCAACAACTATTTAATGATGAAAGAGAAGAACTGAAGAACAAAAACACAAAAGAGGGTAAACTACTGGACCAGATGATGTGCCAATCGAATTATTAAAACTCATCGATGAAGATGTTATTGATGTAATAGTTGAACTCTTTAATCTAATATATCAGACTGCCACAATCCCCAGACAATGGCTGCAATCGACCTTTGTAGCAATTCCCACAAATCCAAGTGCAACAACTTGCTTAGATCACAGAACAATAGCTTTAATGAGTTACACACTTAAAACATTTTTGAAAATAATTCACAGCAGAATTGTTAAAACTCTTGAATATGAAATTAGTGACACACAATTTGGTATGAAATGGTATGAGTACAAGAGATGCTTTGTTCGGCTTGAATGTGCTGGCTCAGAGATGCATGGACATGAATCAGGACATGTACTTATGTTTTGTAGACTTTGAAAAGGCATTTGATAAGGTTCAACATAAAAAGCTTGTAGATATATTAAAAAGCAAAAATATTGACAGTCGTGATATGAAAATTATATCTAATTTATATTGGAATCAAACTGCCAAGGTAAGAGTTGACAACCAGTACACCCAAAATATCAAAATACAGAGAGGAGTCCGTCAGGGTTGCGTGCTGTCCCCACTACTTTTCAATGTCTACAGTGAAGCGGTATTTCAAAAAGCGCACTCAGACTCAATAGAAGGTATATCTATCAATGGAGAAGTTTTGAATAACTTACGTTTTGCAGACGATACAGTAATAATGACGGATAACAACAATGATTTACAGAACGTAATGCAACGCCTTAATGAACGCTGTCATGAGTACGGACTGAAGATAAATTAAAAAAAAACTAAATGCATGATCATGACTAAATCTGCACATGCAAATATCCAATTGACTATTGAAGATACTGCAATTGAGAGTGTTAATAACTATAAATACTTAGGAACATGGATAACATCAGATGTAGACCAAACCAAAGAAATTAAGACACGCATTGAAATAGCACGTGCATCATTCATTAAACTTAAAAAGTTTCTTTGTTGTCGGGATATAAGGTTAGAACTACGCCTGAGAATGCTTCGATGTTACGTGTTCTCTACTCTATGGCTTGGAAGCGTGGACACTAAAACAAGTCCATCTGAATAAGTTGGCCGCCTTTGAATTTTGGTGTTACAGAAGAATCCTACGAATATCATGGATTCAAAGAATGTCAAACGTGGACGTAACTAGAAGGATAGGAAATGAGGCGGAAATAATATTAACTATCAAAAGACGAAAACTTGAGTACTTAGGACATGTGATGAAAGGGCAAAAATACGCAATATTACAACTTATTATGCAAGGCAAAATCTGAGGAAAGCGAAATGTGGGAAGACGAAGAATATCCTGGCTTAAGAATTTAAGGGAATGATTTGAATGCAGTAGTGCAGAACTTTTTAGAGCGGCAGTCAACAGAGTTCGCATAGCCATGATGATTTCCAACCTTCGATAGAAGATGGAACTTAAAGAAGAAGAACGATGTTATATCTTTCCTATACTGTTGTATGGAGTTGAGTCGTGGACTCTCACAGACGCTACCTGCAAGAAAATTGAGTCTTTCGAAATGTGGCTTTATCGTCGAATCCTGAAGATAACTCTGAGATAGCGCGTATATCCTATACCGACCACGTTACTAACCAGGACCTTTTATTACGAATGTAAAAAGAAAAAAGCGTTGTTAACCATAATAAAAAACAGCCAAAATGGAATAACTCGGTCACATCATGAGGAACAGCGAAAGATATTGGTTGCTGCAATTAATTTTTCAAGGAAAAGTAGAAGGAAAACGAGGACCAGGAAGACGAACGATTTCCTGGCTAAAAAAATTTACTTACGTGGTTCAGAAGAACAACCACAAATCGTTTTCAGAGCAAAATTCAGATTGCCATGATAGTCACCAACATCCCAAAAGATGGAAGAAGAAGAATATCCTAAAGCTGTACTATGTAAATATGTTCGTCTTCCTTTCGATCTTATCTTTATATCTTTATTTACAAATGAATTATCAATCACGTAAATGTAAGTATGTACCTTAACATCACACAGTCAACGATTTCAAGTATTTCGAAGAATTGTTTGAACTAACACTAATAATATAAATCAAACAAAAACAATTTTATCTAATCTCACCAGTATTCACTCTACTTTCCGGCATATTTGTTTCTCAGAGGCTTCTCGTTACTCACCTGAAACAAAATGAAAAATATTAGTAGCAAGAAAACAATATTAAAACATTAAAAAATAATTACTTTAGTTTATAAAAAAATACGTAAATAAACGTTATGAAAGTGTGTTGTAGCTATAAAAGTCAAATACTAGATAATGACGTTAAACCTCAAATAAAATTTCGTTTTTTACAGCTTGTCGATGTTTATAATCCAAGTATTTTGGCGCCTGGTAGATTTGCTGTAGTCTACAAACCGTGGTACAGGTAATCCAAAGGTAAATACTTAGTAATAAAACAACAGACTGAACGTTATTTTTCTTCACGCATAATAGGATTTAAGTAAGAATCAACAAAATAAGACATACATAAATATTGTACTAAATTACAAGACAAGAATTTTTTGTAATTAACAATCTTGAATCAAAAAACTTAAAACATATACATTCAACAAAAGTTTTTCATTTGCTACAAGGCGTGGAAGATCTATCTAGTGAAATAGAAAGAATCTTCTTCTCATTCAGTACCATGTCCGATTATGGAACGTTGGCGATCATATTGGCAATAATAACTTTGTTTACGGAGGCTCTAAATAAATTAGCGATGGTCTCTTGATACCATTCTCGGAGATTTCGGAGCCAGGATTCGATGTAAAACTATTTCATTTCTTATTCGATCAACCCAACTTATCCGCAATACTCATCGATAAATCCACATCTCAATTCTCATCATAACGCCACTGAATATAGATGAGCAGATTAACAAGAAGCTTTTAGATCACCAAAGCCTATTTACCACCGTTTTGGAGCACGCCGTTTAAAATGATAAGCTGAGAAGAAACGGACATACAAAAGTTAGCGAAAAATTTAACAATCATTGATTTCCTGATGGCATATTATCAAGTCATCGAAAATTACTTCATAAACAAGTTCAAAGCGCTACATAGGAAAAGTGGCTACAGATACACTTTACCCTAAAAACTTAAGTACATAGTAACTATCACTGCGCAGATACACCACTGAATAAATGCCCTAGATTCCAATGGCTTCACCAGTTATTAAGGTTTATGGTTATGTGAAAAATGATCCATTTCGCAGATAATCACAAATGACCTTTGCTGTAAATGTCAAACTTGGTCCTTAGTGAAAGCTTTCGTATTAAATGAACAGACACACAAAATACAAAATTGCAAACATTTAGAACAGGCTTTCGTGATGATTATAATGATTGAATGTTACGTCTGGTCGCACTATTGTATTGTAGGGGGGTAGAAACATGGACGTTAAAAGCGCAAATAGTTAAGAAGCTTAAAGTCTTTGAACTTTGGATATACCGGAGAATGTTGAGAATTCCATGCACTGCCAGGGTCACCAATGAGGAAGTGCTGAGAAGGATGGGTCGAGAAAAAAAATTGTTAAGAACAATAAAAGTACGCAAGACTGCATACCTTAGACACATACTAAGAAATGATAATATAGTCTTCTGCAGGTCATCATGCAGGGTAGAGTCGATGGCAAAAAGGGAATAGGTAAAAAGAGGAAGTCGTGGCTGCGAAATATTCGAGACTGGACAAACATGACTGTAGACGAATTATTCCACGTTGCAAAAGACAGAGAAACTTTTAGAAATGTGGTCGCCAACCTCCGTTAATGGGGAAGGCATAGATAGAAGAAGATAATGATTGCTCTTAAGTTTTTCAACTGTTATAGTCACACCTATAGGTCATGGGCTATTCAAATGGTTTGTCACCACTTTTCTCTCCATGTTAGTATAAATCATTCGGGTTCACTATATTGTAAAAGCAAAATGAAACTGGTAAAAAAGACACAGGTAAGTATACTGTTTGTATAATTCGTTCTAATCTACTAATTACAGTTTGACAATTAGACAATTTTGCAATCAACTTCACTAAAGAGTCTCTAAATAAATATGGTAAGGGGTTATCATTTGCAAGGAAAACATATTTCGATGATTCTTTTTATAGGAAGTTTATATGTTGCAGGAGCCTTTTTGCTGCGAGTAGTCCCCTAAGCTACTGGTCTATCTTCCACTTCTGGTCCCTATTGTTAGTCTGGTTAGTTCGTTGTTTAAAGACAATTTGAATATGTTATTCAAAGTAAGTCCGTTGGTCAAGGTTTTTAATGATTGTTAATGGAGTAGAAAAATCCACCTATTAGTCGTAAACGAAATTTGTACATATTTCGCTTCGCTAACCTTTATCTTCTAGTACCAAGCTGTTAGGAAATTCAAATGGATCTCATTTTACTAATGCATACTCCAGTTAAATCATTAGAAAGCTAGGCAATCGTGATGTCTTGTGTAACTGGCATATCAGTTGTAAAAATTGGGAGGGGTAAATGGGCCTAGCACATTTTCTTGTGCAACTTTCGGCAAAACAAATATTAGTATAACAAAACTATTGCAAGATAAAAATTTCAAGGTAAATATAGAAAAACTCAGAAGTACTAAGGATGACAAATAAATGAGAAGAGAGCATATAGACAGAGCCAATTACAAAAAAAGTAAAATAAATATAGCTTGGAAAAAGTATAAAATTGAAATGAACAGCATCAAATCAATTTAGTAAAGTATCATCTCTATGATTCTCAGGATGTGACAATCATTACAAATTTTATACCGATATCAGAAAGCCATAATACGAGAAGACCAAAAAAAAATCTAAAGAGATACCTATAAGTAGATAAGTACGACAAGGCGGTGTACTATCCTTCTACTTTTTAATATCTGCTTAGAAGAGATATTTAAAGAGACTCCTTCTTCTTAGTTAATCGGATGCAGGTATGGTGATATCATAAAGCTATTAGCTGATTTTTCCAATGTTCATCCACGTCTTAATTTTTTGCCATTCTAGCATTAGAAGACATCAACGCAGGCATATTAATTAACGGAACATTAGTGGATAATCTCAGATATGAAAACGATACAATACTTCTTGCGGACAGCAGAGAAGGTCTGCAAATTTTTGGTTGACCGCACTACGCAGCAGGTACTGCGAGAGGTACGGAATGGCTCTGAAGCTCTTTCAATAAGAGGGATGGAAACCTGGAAATAGAAATTTAGAACTAGAGTGTTGAGATAATACGTATTTTCTGCTCTTTTTATATAGAGTTGAAGCTTGGACAATTATGAACGAAACTGAAAAAACATTTGCCGGTTTGGAGATGCGGTGTTATCGAAGAATGTGGAAAATAATCATGGACACAACATATAACAAACAAAGAAATATTAAGAGATTTGTGATCAAAACCAGCTTTGGTCACGTACTAAGAAATGAAAATATGAGTTAATGCAATTGGCAAAGGGAAAGTGGAAGGAAAAAGGGGACCGGAAAGACAACGCTCATCCTGGTTGAAAAATTTAAAGCAGTGGAGTTGAAAAACAAAAATAGAACTCTTCAGAACTGCTGCAGACAAAGTCGCCGTGATGATCTCCAATGTCCTTAAGGGATGAGGCATACGAAGAAGATCATTTCTCTTATCTAAGTATAGTCGGTACTTTTGCATGATTTTCTTTACTAAATAGAAAGTTGTCGGAAAGTCCGAAGACAGCAAGTGTGTTTTGTTCCAACGCTATCGTGATGAGGTAGCGGGTTTTAGCGGACAGACATTAAAGAAACATTTGCAAACGCGGGCCCAACGAAGTAACTGATAAATTGAAAGGGAACGGCTCATCCTGTGGTCTAATCCTAAAATACATGTTATGGACAGACGATAAAGAAGAAGAAAAGATATTTCGTTTATTCAGATAAAAAAATTGGGCAGTATTGACAAAATAATCTCAATTTTTATAAGTAACAGTAAAATACTACAGAAGCTGTGAATTAATTTTATTAATATTATATAATTAATATATTATTTTATAGAAGGAATTTTTCGTCTAATCGTAATTTATTTATGTCTATACACTGTCTGCTTGATCATCTATTTCCGTAATTTCATTAAACGATACAGATAAATATATATAGCCACTATAGAGCCGATTTATAGACACAGAAAAGCTATTAAGGGAGACTTTAATCCCTCTCAGAAGTCGAATTATTCGTTCCATTAGCCAGGTCAACCTGTTATAAATAGCGCACTTCTCTAAATCTTCAGCCCAAGGTGAAAGATCCCAGAGAGACCCTTAAAGTAAATCAGGGCATCGCCCTTCCGTTCGTGTTATGTAATAAGGGTCCACAGATTAAGAGATGAAAAGTAGGGGTTCGAAAAATAGTGGAATTTGACAGTCCAGGCACCAGGAAAGAGATTATTGAATCAATCTTCAAAGAAACGTTCCTCTGAAGTTACGGAATGTGCCTCTGTTAGAGCAAGGTTTTTTTACCACAGTTTTTAATGATGCATTTATGCCATCTTAGTTGTACGTCCTTTTAGTGTGTGGATATTTACTGTAGGTGTCTATTTTCGGTTCCACATCGCAATAATAAAATTATAGTATGTACTCCATGTTTATATACAGGTAAATAAATTTTCCTGATAAATGGCTTTGGCAGAGCCAATTGACCAGACTAGTTTTTGTTTGTTTTTAAAGTTGATTGAATTTTAATTAGACTTTAAAATTTTAGATTGTTTTCTATATTTCATATGAAAATTGATAAAAATATTTGTTGTAGAAGAGTGGATAAAAACAATAGGGAAAGTGTAAGTGTGAAACCAATTGATCCCAAGATGATGGGAGCACTGATTTAAGATCGTTGGGGCATGTTTCAACGCCGAAATGGTAATTACCCAGTATGAAGAATCGTTTTAATATCAAGCCCTGGAAGGAATAGCAGAGAAAGATCAAAAGAAACATATCTGGTAGAAGATGTTTAGATGTATATGGAAGTAATTAGGGAAATGAACTCCATATACGGATAAAAACCAAGTAAATGATGACTTTATGAAAGTTTGCCTGAAGTAGATCTTCTTTCAAAAAATGAAACCTATCTTGTCTGTGAATACATAAAGACCAATTAGAAACTGTTTTCCCGTGAAAACAGGTTTCCATAAAAGATCCGTTATCAAACGGTTATCAAAAAAAATTGAACATTAAACGTAGTGGATAAAGAAATATTTCAAGCTAGAATATAAAGTTGCCATCTGACCGGAAATTATTGCGAACCAAAGAAAAATATATGACTAACAAACAAAAAATGTAAAAGCTACTCCAGAAAAGATTTCTTTATACCGGTCTCCGATAAAATTGTGCAAAATGTGAACCATAATTCATTAGATCCCTTAGAAATATTACAGATTGTACCAAACATTACAGAGTAATTTTTTCTTGCACCTGTAGTAGCGCCAGAAGTTCGATACAATAATTGATTTGTTTTAAACATTCTGTTAACGAAAAAATTGTCCTTACTAACTTCCCTATCTTTCTACTAATATTCGATACTTATATTTTCAAAATCTTAATAGAATAAGTCTTAGTTAAATCGATACAGCAGTTTTTCGCAGCACTTCCAGGACTATTTTTCTATTTGTAGCTTGGTCTCCGCTCTCCTATGGTAACCATGGTTATGCCCGGGGGTAGCATGGCATGCCACCCTTTTTGCTCGTCTATGATTACGATTCAACGTCCTTGTGATCGTTATTTACGTTTCTGGACGCCATTTGCAGAGTGGATGGAGATAGTTATTCGCGTAGGGGTTTTTATCGCCTCCAGGAGCGCGCACTTGACGTCATCGTCCAAGAAGGGGATTAATTTAGATTATCTTATTAAGGAAAAATAGGATGAACAAAAAAATTCATTCTAGTCACGATAAGACAGATGAAACAATACAGTTGTAGCTTGTATCAGGATATCTATCAAACATACATTTTTAAGAATCACTGTTATTTTGATTGGTTTCTGTTTAAGATATTTATTGGTATTTTATGTATGACTCTGAGATAGCGCG
>NW_027312760.1:0-26182 GCF_040954645.1 Diabrotica undecimpunctata | reverse complement strand
TACTCTCAGAGTCTAATATATGGTTTATTACATAATCAGCTATTTACCTGAGGTTTCTTAAAGAATATACTTACTTAAATAAGAAATTATGAAGAATGAGTACTGAAACAAGCTAACATACCTTTATGGTGCAAAGAGTACGACCGTTAATTAAAGTTAAAATATATTTAACAGGTGAGTTGCAAAGGTTTGATCGGTCAATTATTGGCAAATGAAAGACGTCAACTACTTCATTAGTTTACTAGAATACGTTTCGCTTTTATTATTTTTTAAAAGCATCATCAGTTCTCTACAAAAAGTAATGATGTAAGAATATAAGTAAAACAAGAATAAAAAAAAAAGGAACAAGGTTCATACTTACAAAACAATTTGTAGGTTCTTAAGATGTTATGAAAACTCTATAATAACATATCATTAAAACTTAACAAACTAAACGAAAAAAAAAGCACACGAAAAACTGTATGAGAGCACTAAAGTTCATTAATTTAATTATTAGGTGATTTTTTTATTTTGACCGATGGCTTCATTTGGATGTATTGTTAAAGCTCCTTTAAGTGTCGAACCACACTAGTATGCTTTCGGTTGTTTGCTGTACGTTGTTGAATGTCATAGTTCCACATGTGGCTTGCTTTCGTACATGAATTTATTTAGAATGCAGTGAGGTACGATTATCGAGGGAATTCGTAAAAAACCCAATTTTTTTAAAACAGAATTTAAATTTTTTTATATTATATTCGATAAAGAATGGACCAATTTAGACTCTTAGTTAAAAAAAAAGAAGAATAGGGATATAAAGTTCTTATTTGTCCTGCATGGTGGTTTTTTATTTGTTCTGTATGATGAGAGAGTGATATATCTGGCTCAAGTTATCGATGTCAGTTCTTTTATTTAGGGAAGTTCGATATTTTAGAATTTGGCACATTTCAAGGAGGGATCGCTTATGATAATTTTGTTGTTTGCACAATATTTTGATATTCGTGAAATCGATACTGTGTTTAGTTGAAATGGCATGTTGTGCAAGAGCACAAGATGATTTAGAAATCCCAATGTCGCTTCTATGAGACGTTAGTTGACCTTGAAGAGAGCGGCTGATCTGGCCAATGTAGCAGGAATTGCAATCTGCACAGGGTATGTATGCAAAGTGCAACTGTGCAGAGTGCAAAATTAAATTTAAGGAAGTTAAAATAAATGAAGAGGAATGGGAAGGATGAAGAAGGACATCAGATTGAAAAAACAACACAAAAAAAAAGATAACCTCAAAAAAATTGGAAGGAGATGAAGCAATAGCGATAACAAACACAAAGCAGCTGCATGAATTTGAAGAAAACTTAAATACTTCTAGTCGAAAAACAATCCCAATGTTTAACTATAGCCATTCATCGATTATCCGAACATTAAAAAAATTGAAATGCATCACTATAAAATTAAATCGACTAAGGAACTTACGGAAAGGAACTTTAAAGGAATAATGTACTTTTTTAAAAAATAATGGCAATCTTAGACAACAATGTATTCCAATTAAAACGTGTTTTGTGTTAGAGTGGATTGCACTTCACGGGCATGCTAATCGTCAGAATGCCGCTATTGGTCTAGGGAAAATCCCCACTGGATGAGAGAAGAACATACACAATATCCTGAAAGGTTAATGCATATGAATGAATTGTTTAAAACCATATCATAGTTTCCTTTTTCATTGAGGGTAATTTGAATGGCGATACTTATTTAGCACTTCTCCAGAAGAATATTATACCAACTTTGACAAACTTATATCCTAAACCAGCAAACAACTAGCCACCACAAACAAAGTTCTAGCGAATGTGATTTGTTTAGCAAGATAGAGCACCACCCTATTACCAAATAGGTGGATAGGGAGGCAAGGATGGATAGAATGATCAACACAATCTCCTGATTTGACGCCTTTAGACTTTTTCTTACGGGGAAATGTCAAAGATATTGTAAACAAAACCAAACCTTTCGATTTAGCTGACTATAAAAACGAATCTCTATCATCAGATGCTATATATTTTCTACATTATTATACGGAGTAGAGGCATGGACGCTCTCCGAAGCTTTTTAAGGAAAGCTCGAGGCCTTCGAGATGTGCTGTTACAGGCGCATCTTTCAAATTTCATAGGTGTATTGTGTGAATAATATCGAGGTCCTTCGTAGATTCGGCAAGGAATGCGAGACTACTAACACAATCAAAGAGCGCAAATTAGATATATCTTATCCATGTTATAAGACATAAACACAGATGTGGCTTATTGCAACTCATTATTTAGGGCAAGGTATTTGGAAAGAGAGGACAGGGAGAAGAAGAATATTTTGGCTTCAAAACCTAAGGAAGTGGTTCAATATATCTACAACCGCACTATTCCGAATAGCTGCAGGTAAAGTTAGGATAGCTATGCTAATCGCCAACATCCGGAACCGATAGGCACCCTAAGAAGAAGAAAAAGACGAATAATGCTTGCGATTATATGTAGACATATACTGTTGTTTTATTGACTTCCAAAAGGCATTTGATCGTGTTAAGCACTCTATATTGATCGAAGCTCTAAAAGACATTGGCTTGGACGGCAGAGATGTTCGAATAATTGCAAATCTATATTGGAATCAAACAACATCAGTTTTAGAAGATGATGTGGAATCACAGGCTCTTAATATTAAAAGAGGAGTACGGCAGGGATGCCTTTTGTCACCTCTGCTTTTCAACATTTTCTCCGAAAGAATTTTCAGAAAAGCACTTTCTGAAAAGCAAGAAGGATACTTGTGAATGGTGAAGTCATCAATAATTCGCGATTTGCGGACAATATAGTACTCCTAGCTTCTAGTCAATAAGATCTGCAAACACTACTTGATAGTGTCGTTGAGAGTTGTAGGGAGGCAGGTCTGGATCTAAACATACGGAAAACCAAAATACTCGTAATAAGTAAACAACAGCATATAAAACCCTCTATATATGTAAATAATACCAAACTTGAGCAAGTTGATAAAATCGTTTACCTTGGACAACAATTAAATTGTAACGCAGAAAATCACGGCGAAATTAGATCTAGGATGGAGCAGGCTAGAGCGGCTTTTAGAAGGATGTCCAAGGTGGACTATGATCTGGACTTACTTTATGGTTTCGAGTCCTGGACTGTGAATAAAATCGATCTAAATCGCCTTGTGGCTTTCGAAATACGGTGCTATAGAAGAATTTTAAAAGTTTCCTGGGTGGAGAAGATTTGAGAGGAAAAGCAAAAAGGATTCAAGCAGAGAAAGCTGGAGTATTTCGGACATGTAATGAGAGGTCCCAAATATAGGTTGCTACAAAATATCATGCAAGAAAAAATAGCAGGCAAACGCAGTCCAGGACGCAGAATAACCTCATGGTTGAAGAACTTGCGAGATTGGTATGGTGTTGATACAAGCATGCTATTTAGGGTGGCTGTGAATAAAATTAAGATAGCTGTGATGGTAACCAACGTTCTCAATGGTACATGAAGAAGAAGAAGATTATATAGTCACGACTATGGTAGATTGGAGCTGAGCCCGTTTTTGTCGATCTCGCCTAAGATGTTGAGTAACGTAAGAAAAAAGTTACCAAGATGTTCGCGACGAGCATTTTGAACATCTATATTCACATGTGTTTTTTTGTTTTTTATATTATCAAAAATTAAGCAGTATCACTTATTGGTTTTTCAGTATAGTGTAGCAAATGTCTGTACTAAGATTATTTTTTTCTAGTATTATTTATTGCAATAAACCTGAGCACACACACATCGATAACTATAACAATATTTCTGAAAAAGTTAAAGATATGTATAGGTTATTTTACATGGGATATGTCAAGAATATTCTAAGAAATTAAAAAATTTATTATTAGGATATTATATTTAAAATAAGTCAGTTGGTATCAGGTACTGCAACATAACACATCCTCTAAAATTTTTATTGCAATACATGAGCAACTAAAAATACCAACCAAACTGTTCGAGTATTTTTTAACACGCCCCATTTATGTATTATTTGGAATTTATTACATTTGGCCGTTCCACTCTTTCTAGAGAGGTTTCTAAGGTTGAACTTATTATAATTTTTGATACAGATCAGTATGTATTGATTTTAGAAGTAAAAAAGTATTATCGAGTCAAGATTTTCATTCATGTCTTTCAGATTTCAGAATTCGGTGCTTGTCCGAAAATTCCATGCAACAACGGATATTATCCCATACACGAAGCAGCCAAAAAACGCTTCATCCAAAACTTTAGAAGTTTTCCTGCAATGGGGCGAGTCACGAGGTTGCAGCAGACAGGAAATGATTTCGTTCTACGATTCCGAAGGAAACGTACCACTTCACTCTGCCGTCCATGGAGGTGATATAAAGGCTGTTGAATTATGTATAAAGTAAGAAATTTTTTAAATATCGCAATATCGCACATAATATGTCTCTTTAGCTTTTTTTTTCATGTATATTCTTCAAAAGAAAACGAGTTGCTTGTATAAAAGACAAACGCAGAATTAGAAAAGATTACAGCGAAACGGTAAAAGATTTTAAAAAAATTTTAGATTTATAGTTTGAAGGTTAATAAGGGCTACATTTTAAAATTATTTTCAAATATATAGAGCGTCCCAATAAAGTGCGGCGTATCAAAGTTATATTTTTTCTTATGGGACACCCTATATTTATTGCATTTTTGTCGGCAAAAAATAAGGTATAGTTTTATAAGACTTCCCTATACCTATATACAGAGTATTCTGAGTATAAAATGTAAAGTTTTAAACGAAGACTCATTCTTTACTTATTTATGAAATTCTAATAAAATTGGTTATACCTCTAAATAGTTGTATATTGGTTGAATGTATTTCATGATTAATTATTAAACATTTATTTACAGGGTGTTCAAATTTGCAGTTTTTATTATTGGATTATTCAATGTGTAATATAAGGCTTATTTTAAATGGAACACACCGTATATTAATGAATTATTAAAAATCCAATTAAAAATTTTTTTCTTTTTCGAATGATATACGGATGTCCTATAACTAGGAATGATAGTTTTGCCGTAATTTAAAATTTTGTTAAACGGAAAGCGATTTCAAATATTTATAATTGTTACTTTCGATTTTTAAACCCATCGTATTGACATTGTTATAAAATGTATTCGACATATTCGACCAATATCCAGCTATTCAGATGTATGAGTAATTTTATTAGAATTGCTTACATAAATTAGAATGAGTCCTAGTTTAAAGTTTTACATTTTAAGAAGAAAATTCGACATAACTCTTATAAAACTATACCTTATTTTTTGCAGACAATTAAAAAATCCAATAAAATATAGGGTGGTTCATAAGAAAAATATATCTTTGAAACGCCGCGCTTTATTGTGACACCCTGTGTATTTCAGAATAATTTTAAAATGTAGCCTTTATCAAGCTACATACTATACATTAAATTTTTTTCATAATCTTTTACCGTTTCGCTGTATTCTTCCGTCTCGTTAGTGTGACTGACCCTGTATACTTCACATTTAATAAAATAATTTCACACTGAACCAACGGTGATACAGAAAAACTCCAACATTATAACTCAAGTTTAAGAAAAACCATCAACTGAAAAAAAATTATAGGCTATAAATCTACTAATAAATTTTTAAGACAGTATCTTTCTTTTAAAGCGTCTTCTTTTATTGAAGATTAGCAATAAGTTCGGCAAATGCTTCTCAATTTGCGTTTTCTCAGTCAGTAAATTGTTAGAGCTAAAATCTCTTCAATTCGTATACTCTGAGATAGCGAGCCAAACACATCGCGTCCGATGTTCACATCTAGCTTAGATCTTAGGTTTTTGGTTTTTTTTATTTTAGTGAGCTTATGTCGTTTTATCGCAGCATTTTAATTGTGATAGTCTATAGAAAATGTCACACTGAGAGTGCAGTACGGGTAAGATACGGCAATGCTTTTCTAATGGAGAATAAATGCGCAGGGTTGTCGGTTTTCTCCAGCTGTTGATTGCTCATTGTCTCACAGGACCGGCTTGGATAAAATCCATCTGCCGCAGTACGAGTAAAATATTTTATATCATGTATACGTATACAGTAGAATAAAAAGGCATTGATGAGTGATTGACAAACGAAAACTATAAATTTTGCATATAAAACGTCAACATGAGATATACAATTGAATCATATTCATAAGAGTAAACATTTGAACACCTCTTTACAAGAACAACATACAATAACTGTAGTTTTAATGTTTTACATAAATAGAAAAAACCTACATTAATTTCTAGGAAAGAATTTTGGAAACTTGGAAATGATATTATTTATAGATATTATATATAATATTCAAATTCCAATTCTTTCATAAAAATTAGATTTTTTCTATTATGTAAAATATTAAAACTACAGTTATGTTGTTTCTATAAACAGGGTCTTCATTTCTTTTGTAAAACTTCTGCTACAAATTACCATCATTAACATAATCACCTACATATGGCCATAAATTTGTTTGTCATAATTAGTATTTTATAAACTCCAAGCTTTCCTATTTCACCCCCTACCCATCCTATGGATGGGTAGGGGGGTGAAAAGTGCTTTTGGAAACGAAACTACACTTCAAAATTTAGTCCGAGTTTCAACAGAGAGCAGGGAGGTCCCATAAGTTTAAATCAGGTGAATTATTTAACGGTTGCGCTAAACTCGTAGTGTTAAATGTGTTGTGTTTTTTACAAAATACGGAACAACTTAATGTACGTGCTGCTGTAAGACGTACTTCGTTGATGACTGGTGTTAGCGAAAGAAGCATTTACAATTTCAAAAAAGAAAAAGAACAGAGTAGAACGTTGAAATTGCCAAAAAAAACGTAAAAACGAGTGTGTCAATCAAATTCTAGAATATTCACATATGACGAGGGTGTAAGAAGTATTCTACGGAGAATTGTTCATTGTGAAATTTTCATGAAAAATTTGCCGCTAATATTAAAGCATATACGTAACTTCATTCAAGGTAATGAGAATATACATCCTAAGGATGGGTAGGGGGTGAAAGTGCTTTTGGAAAACGAAACTACACTTCAAAATTTAGGTCCGAGTTTCAACAGAGAGCATGGGAAGTCCCATAAGGTTTAAATCAGGTGAATTATTTAACGGTTGCGCTAAACTCGTAGTGTTAAATGTGTTGTGTTTTTTACAAAATACGGAACAACTTAATGTAAGTGCTGCTGTAAGACGTACTTCGTTGATGACTGGTGTTAGCGAAAGAAGCATTTACAATTTCCAAAAAAGAAAAAGAACAGAGTGGAACGTTGAAATTGCCAAAAAAACGTAAAAAACGAGTGTGTCAATCAAATTCTAGAATATTCACATATGACGAGGGTGTAAGAAGTATTCTACGGAGAATTGTTCATTGTGAATTTTTCATGAAAAATTTGCCGCCAATATTAAAGCATATACATAACTTCATTCAAGGTAATGAGAATATACAGCCGTTGTCTCTTTCTGCTTAATACAGACTTCTGAAAGATATTGGATTTGTTTATAAGAAACGTGGCCGAAGAAGCATCATGGTGGAGCGAGAGGATATTATTCATTGGCGCCATAATTATTTGAGAACTATACGACGTTTGCGAAAAGACCATTGCAATATCATATATTTGGACGAATCGTGGGTTAATGTGGGCCAATCTATAAATTACGAATGGTGCGATACTACGATACAAAACAGTCTTGATGCTTTTCTCAAAGGTTTAAGTACTGGCTTAAAAGCACCTACTAAACGAAGTCCACGATATGTTTTATTGCAGGCAGGTTTTTCAGGAGGTTTCCTTCCTGGCACACAGCGTGTTTTTCTGGCAAAGAAAAAATGATGGCGACTATCACGATAAAATGGATGCCGCATATTTTGAGTCGTGGTTTAAGGAGACATTAATATCAAATTTACCAAATAATGGTCGCAGAAATATCATTGTAATGGACAATGCATCGTACCACTCCCCGTAAAGAGAGATTCCCTAACAATTCCTGGAATAAAGCTGCAATCAAGGAATGGCTAGTGGAAAAAGACATTTTTTTCGAGGAGTGTTATTTTAAATCCGAGCTATTAGAAGCAGCGCGTGCTTTTAAAGATCAATACGATAAGTATCATCTTGATGAGTATGCTTCACAACATAATGTTTATATTTTAAGGCTTCCTTCATATCACTGCGAATTGAATCCTATTGAAATGGTATGGAACCAAGTTAAGCGATATGTAGGTACCCATAATACCACTTTTAAAAACGTCGAGGTACGCCAGTTGATCGACGACAGTTTCGCACGCGTCACAGAGCAAAATTGGCGCAATTATGTCACTCATGTTGTTGAGAAAACGGAAACTGATATGTGGACTGCGGACAACCTGCAAGATGACGTAGACCCAATTGATAATACACGCGAACGCAGGGGAGAGTAGCGAAAGCGAATCCGACATCTCGGATGTAGAGGACGACTTTAGTATAATTAATTGAATATATATGAGTAACCTCGATTATTTTACACTGTTATAACCAATAAAATGCATTTACCAGTCCAATCAGAGTATGGGCTTTTCGGATATTGGGCTGGGTGCACGGAAATCGAGTTCCCGGAGGTTCCACCCTGTATATTTATAGCTATCAAGAAACGTAATTTAAAATATATTTGTTAGTTTACTAAAGTATATATATATATATATATATATATATATATATATATATATAATATAATGTTAAATAACTTACACTATAAACCTTATACCTGCTCATCTGGTCAAGTGTGGGCAAGGAAAACCATTATCCCATATGGAATAACACAAGGTTTTCGCTGAAAACTACCAGGTTGCTATTCCAAGGAACTAGGTAAACTTATGTTGTGTGTAAAAAATGCGAGACTGCATTATGTTTTAACAAGGACAAAAAACTGCACTTCAGATTTCCACAAAAAAAAATTCATAGTAGGTGTTAAAATTTCGCAGTGATTCAAGTGCGCAACTTGTTTTTTTTTTTTTTTTAATAACATCGCCGGGATTAAGAAATGTGCAAAGCTTTTTCGATATTCCCGTTCCTGATAATTTTTCACATATTTACAAAAGAAAAAGTTTTTCTTGGATATTGGGCTGGGTGCACGGAAATCGAGTTACCGGAGGTTCCACCCGGTATATTTATAGCTATCAAGAAATGTAATTTAAAATACATTTGTTAGTTTAATAAAGTATACAGTTTTATAATAAAATTCTCGCTAAAAACTTAAGGTCTTTTTATTCAAATTCATGCCTCTTATTTGGCTACTTGAAGGCAATTATTTTACCAATATATTATTTTATAATAAATAACAGAGCCCGGCCTAGAGATCTGAGTACGGTTCTGTGACTACCACTTGGACCTGTTTGTATCGCCAAGCACAAGGCGTGAAATCCGGCAATTGTGCATTCCTATATTAGCCGTACTGCACTCTCGGTGTGACATTTTCTATAGGTAGTACATAATCTCGTAACGTTTGTCGACATATCTTTATTTCAAATACTTGTAGTCTTTTTGAAGCTGCTAACGTTTGGTGTCCCGCACTAACGGTGTAGCACTTCACAAGCATATCTCATTTTTATGTACTTACTTATCTAGTTTAAATCCCTGAACTTCTCCCACGGAAAAATTTTCAGCCTTTTCAAAATATGTGGCCTACCATAACCATATTTACAATGGGTAAGTTATCAGACTGGCCTTCCAAAAAACCCCTTTCGATAATTTAAAAAAAAACGAATGTCAAACGTAATGAATTAATGGAGGCCGATCCTTGAATATTCTCACTATATGACGTCACGACCAATGATGGCGCATTTTGGAATAACTGCTATAATTTGAATTTTTTCTCGATCTTAATCATTTTTAACTGGCCAAATGAAAGACAAGACTTTTTTCCTTTAAAATATATTTTAAATTATGGATAATGGATCCTTGATAATGGATTTGTATCTAAAACTAGCTGTTAAGAGAGACAGCACTCTTTATTTATCATTTCAAATTTGCGTAAATATTTTGTTAAGAAGATTACTTGCATTGTATGTTTTAGTTATTAAAATATAACATGGCTTATAAATCAATTGAATTTATTTTCTGTTATTTTGTCCAATTAAATCTCATTCAACTTTTGAAAATTTTTAATTTAAAACTGCTACAAACGGATTATCGTAAAAACATATTTCATAGAATAATACAAACAAATATAAACAAATAATATAAACGCACTTCAAAAACAATTATTTTTAAAATTTTTTAATAGTCCAGTCGAGATAGCAGCGTACTCTACACATGAACAGAAGATATGGATGGACGGGGATCGCTGGAAGTATCATCTGCTTTACTTTGTCATCTGGATTCATTAAGTCTTGAAGATAAACAAAAAGTTTGTTTATTTTCTGACGAATGTGAAAGGCAAAATAGAAACTCCCAAGTTATCTATGCCCTCTACTATTAGCCAAAGGAAAAATCACCTAAAATTTAACTGAAATTCATCTGATATTCCCTGTTAGAGGTCATAGCTTCTCACCAGCTGACAGAGTATTTTGGCGCGTTGAAAAAGCCTTAAGAAAATGTGCTTCTTTAAAGACAAAGAAGAATATGAAGCAATTAACCGCTCTTTTGGAGCTGTAAAAAGCCATTCATCTGATTAGAGACATGGGGAATCTAAAATTTGCATTCTACTACATTCTATTAACATCTTTATCAACGTCTGCTTTGCCTTGCAATTTTTAGAAGGCTCAGATTAAGGCAGAAATCTGAATTGTGTTTCGAAACTATTTTACGGATTTATTATCAGATGTCGCTATTGCGTCCGTTTCGAAGCCATTTTAGTGTTGCTTCTTAAATACATTAAAGATTTATTTTTCACGTTGAGAACGCCTATGAATATCTGTTCTGATGAGCCTTATTAAGGCGAAATACGTATAAACAGATACATAGACGCTTTGTAAGTGAAATCAAATCTTGACTGTCTTTTTCATTTTATTCGGATCTACTCTGTATGAGTACAAGAAACCAATTCGCTAATGATTTCTGCTTAGTTGAGGAGACATGTCGTGGAATGCAAATTTTAGATTCCCCATGTCTCTATTAACATCTTTATCAACGTCTGCTTTACCTTGCAATTTTTAGAAGGCTCAGATTAAGGCAGAAATCTGAATTGTGTTTCGAAACTATTTTACGGATTTATTATCAGATGTCGCTATTGCGTCCGTTTCGAAGCCATTTTAGTGTTGTTTCTTAAAGACAGAAAAGATTTATTTTTCACGTTGAGAACGCCTATGAATAGCTGTTCTGATGAGCCTTATTAAGGCGAAATACATATAAACAGATACATAGACGTTTTGTACGTGAGATCAAATTTTGACTGTCTTTTTCATTTTAATTGCAATCATATTTAAAAAAAAATTGATGGAATATCATTTGTTAAATAAATTATATTAAAGAAAAAGTATCCTTCACCAACAAACATTACTTGCTTTAAACACTTTAGGTTTGAAAATAACTCTGCAGTTTCTAAAACGTTTCTTGAGAAAGGTAAAAAAGACTCACAGTTGAAAAGGCCAATAAAAGAAAAGAAAAAACAATCGTTAAAATATTTCTTCTTCTTAAGGTACCTTCTCCATTACTGAAGGTTGGCTATAACTACAGAAAACTGCTCTCTATCTTGAGCTGTTCTTAGTATCGAATATGTGTCCATGTCTCTCCAGTCTCTTACATTCTTCAACCAGGAGCATTTTCTTCTTCCTGGACCTCTTCTACCTGCCACTTTTCCTTTCATTAAAGTCGTAGTAAGTTGTACTAGAAGTTGATGTGACGTGTTGAAGTGTTAAAATATTTACTGATACAAAAATTTAGAAATAGGTGAAAAGAAGAAGACCTTAAATATTATAAGGACATTCTGGAAAACCGAAAAGATGACACCGCTAATGAAGGTTATGAAATGAAAAAACATGTAAGCAAAACGAAATAAATCCATTCATATGGAGCAAAACGCTATAAATCCGCGCAATGTTTAATCTTCTTCTTCTTCAAGTGCCATCTCCGTGGCGGAGGTCGGCAATCATCATAGCTATTCGAACTTTTGAGACGGCTGCTCTAAAAATTTCATTTGATGTACATCCGTACCACTCTCTCAGGTTGCGCAGCCATGACATTCTGTTTAACCAAACTGAGATAAAAGCAATAAAATGAAAGCTTTAAAAATTGGAAATTTCGAAATTAAACACAAAACTCTAACTTTCTGTCAAAAACAATGTTATTAATAAAGTTCTACAATCAATAAAATATTTACTTTTAACTATGTTTAATTCAATTAGTTTTTTGTCGATAAATCAAAATCATATATTTTGAATTTAATACGTTTGCTTAGTTGATCCTCATATATAAACTCTATTAATAAATTTACAATAGGCATTTTACTGCGAACTTATTTCCAATTCTCCAATTGGAACAAATCTCCAATTTATAAAATCATTCTTTTTTATATTTTAGTGTATAATCAGGTAATAATAAATTAATCCTCTATCCTAACTAGGTCAGGTGCTAAGATCTCCATACAACAACAGGATCTATCGACTCCAGTTCATCTGGCTTGTGCTCAAGGTGCCACCGAAATAGTCAAGATTATGTTTAAAATGCAACCAGAAGAAAAACTGCCGTGTCTTCAGTCGTGCGATGTTCAGAAGATGACGCCGCTTCACTGTGCCGCTATGTTTGACCATCCGGAAATAGTAGAATATTTGGTCAGTGAGGGAGCAGATATAAACGTGATGGACAAAGAAAGACGATCGCCAATGCTGCTTGCGGCGTTAAGAGGAGGTTGGAGGACAGTACATACATTAATAAGGTAAAGATCTTCTACTTGCCACTTCTATATGATTTAGTTCTTTGATTTTTTTTATTTTTTAAGTTTCTGTTCATCACACATGTATCACATATCTATTCCCATTTGAATAATCCACTTCACATTCGATTTAAAAAATAGAATAAATATAGATGTCGTCCAGTACAAATTCGTTCCAGTAAAGTTCTTGTTTATTATTGTTACTTGAATATAGTGCATATTTGTAGTTATTCGTAGGTCTTTATCATCCAATCTAGCTATTTTTAATGTTTCTAACATGTTAATACATCGTACCTGTCAAAAGACTTTTCATAATCAATTGCATAGACGTATTCATTTTGATTTGTATATCTGCAACTCTCTATCAGTATTTAGACACTGAACAAGGCTTTGTACATAAAACATTCCTAAATTATACGATGTTTCTTTGTCTACCTCTGCTTCTTTTGTCTTTTCGTGGTCTCCACACTAAAATTTTTTGGGTCCACTACCCGTCATTTATTCTGGCCACATGGCCCACCTAGTTTCACTTCAGCCATGCTATGCTGTGACGTTGTCCTTCTTCTTATTTCTTCGTTTCTAACTCTGTCTCTGAGAGTTAGTTCAAGTAGCGATCGTTTTATTCTTCTTTGGGTTACTCTGAGTTTTTAGTTGCAGTAGCCTTGATTAAGAAAAGTATTTTGGCGTCGTTAGTTATGACTGGAAGCATATATTGATCGAACGTCTTCTTGTTCACAAAATTACAATTTTTGATTAATTTAAAACAAAACAATATTTTAACTATAATATAAAACGGTTAAATCTATTTTTGAAGGCGTTGGTAGAGGGCGCGGGGACAATGTTATCATTAAGGTTATTGCAGCACTCAAAAACTCTATTTCGTAGAAAGTTAGATCTGGATCTTGTAGAAAAGTTCTCTTTTTTAAGTTTAAATTGGTGACCTCCAAGGCGTTCATCTTGATTTATGGTAAAAATTTCATGGAGATTTCAAAAATTGAATCTTAATATTTCGTATGTGATAATTAAGTCCCCACGTTGTCGACGAAGTTCAAAAGAAGTTAAGTTAGCCATACTAAGTATTTCTGTATAAGTTCTTCTTGGTCCTAAAGGAATTTGAGTTGGTTTTCTTTGAACGTTCTCCATCAGTTTTGTCTTGAACCAAATCAGGATACCACGTTGATCCAGCCTATTCAAGAATGGGTCTTTCATAAAGAGTGTAAAGTTTAGAAGATGACTGCATTGAAACTCTCAAAAAACACCCCCGAATAAGATATAGTCTGGAGTTCGCACGTTTAAAAATACATGTAATATGGTCAGACCAAGTTATGCTGCTATTTCCGATAACACCAAGGTTGTTATATGAGAACGCAGAATCTAATGGTTCTTCTTCTTCACGTGCCATCTCCGCGACGGAGGTTGGCAATCATCATGGCTATTCTGATCTTAGATGCTGCTGCTGTGAATAGTTCAATTGATGTGCATCCGTACCATTCCCTCAAGTTACGCAACCATGAGATTCTTCTTCTTCCTACACTTCTCTTGCCCTGGATTTTCCCTTGTATAATCAATTGAAGTAGGTTGTATCTCTCATTACGCATAACATGCCCCAGGTATTGCAGCTTTCGTGTCTTGATGGTTTCCAATACTTCCATTCTTTTGTTGATTCTTCTCATGACTTCGTTGTTTGTTACATGCTCGGTCCATGATATCTTCAGGATTGTTCTATACACCCACAATCTAATGGTTGCCTGTTAACAACGTACGGCACAAGTGGGTTATTTTTGCCAATTCGAAGCACTACACATATTTCTGCATTTAAGGGTAGTAGCCACTAGGACCACCAAGTGAAAATAGAGTTGAAGTACATATTTGTACGGTTAGTTGGTTTATGATTCGATTGGTATATATTTTGGGGTCATCAGCATATAATTATATTTTATTGAAAACATAAAAAAGGAACATCGCTGGAATAAACCGTAAAAAGCAGAGGTCCAAGGACAGAACACTGAGGCAGTGGACTTTTCACTAGCCTGTCTTGTGAAAAGATTCGCCAACTCTTACTTTGTAATGTCGATCTGTCAGAAAATTGTCTATCCAACGAAGTAGCGAACTCCAAAATGTTCTAGCTTATGTAGAAGTCTGCACTTAGGTACACGATCGAAGGCTTTAGAGAGATCCAGATAAACAACGTCAACCGGCTGTGAATAGTTAAGATATGACGTCCAGTCATTAGCATAATGTAGGAGATTGGTTAGAGTGGAGCAAAGACAAATCCATGTTGTTGTGTTGGAATAACACGTTCCTGGAGAAGGAATTTGGTCATCTTCTCGGAAATAATGACTTTCATGACTTTGCCAACTACTGGCATCAAGCTAATCTGACGATGACTGTTGGGATCGAGTTTGTTGCCTTTTTTGGTAGGAAGTCTGGATAAAAAAGTTTGTATAATTAGGTTAGGTTAGGTTAATTAGAATGAATGGAACTATTTTTAATAGATCGACGCAAATTCTCGCATTCGCTGACGATATAGTTATAGTGGGCAGAAGTATGAGAGACATGGTGCAGTGTTTTACAAGGCTTGCGGACGCAGCAAGTGAATTAGGACTTGTGGTAAACGAGGAAAAAACCAAATATATGTTGGTTTCTAAAAACCCTCGAAATATCCAAGAAATAATTCAAATTAACAACCATACCTTTGAGCAAGTCAAAGAATTTACATATCTTGGATCGCTAGTAAACGCAACAAACACGACAAGCGACGAAATAAAAAGACGCATAGCAATAGCAAACAGAACTGTTCACGGCCTCCGGAGACATTTAAAAAATAAAAATATAAAACGTGCACTAAAGCTTAATATATACAGGACCTTAATAAGACCAGTTTTGATATATGGGGCTGAAACGTGGATCTTATCTCAAAATGATAAAAGACTTCTTGGTATTTTTGAGAGAAAAATTCTTAGAAAGATTTTTGGGGCCGTAAATGAAAATGGGCTATGGCGTCGAAGATACAACTTTGAACTGTATCAGTTATACACCGATCCAGATATTGTGAAGTTTGTTAAAGTGCAGAGACTTAGATGGGCTGGACACATTGCTAGGATGTCAGATCACGAATACACGAAGAGATTAACATTTTCACAACCAGAGGGCACAAGAAGCAGAGGACGACCACGAATGAGATGGATTGATGATGTGGAAGAAGACCTACAGATTCTAGGGGTTAGAAGATGGAGGGAAGTTGCCAGGAATCGACAGGAGTGGCGACTTCTTTGTGAGCAGGCCAAGATCCACAACGGATTGTCGATCTACTTATGATGATGATGATAATTAGGTTAAGGGTAAGTGCAAGCGTGTCTGCGCATCTTTTAAGAAGTTTTCGTGTTAAACCATCTAAACCAGGTGAAGCGGTTGTGCAAAGTTTGATTAAGTGTTGTTTAACATGATCAGCCATTATTCGATTCTTTAGTAAAAACCTGTGAAAATGTTAAAGAGATAATTTCGGAAGATTCTTTGTCAGAAAAGCATAAAGTGTGGTTGGGTTTTTAGAGTAGGGAAATGGAAACTTCAGACGTCAAGGAGGTGTTTATTTTGTACACTTTTTTAATGTTACCACTTTTAATAACATTTGCTTCAAAATTTTATCTTAGAGTTTTTAGAGATGTTTGTAAGTTATTTGAAAATCTGCGGAGGTTTTGGAAATCACTCGGAAGCCCGGTTTTCGCCACAGATGTCATTTGTGATTAATTTGTTTTATTGCTGTTCGATTTCTCTAGGGTTTAAGGTTGTTTTTATAAATCTTAGGTGATATTTGTAGAAATTATATTATGGCGGTCTGATAGAGCTCCATATGCGGCTTAGCTAAAGTGATACTTCTCTGCAGTTCAGCAATTTAGTTGTCCCTGGTAATTTGGATTTAATGACCTAAGTATTTATATTTATAAACTAATCCTATTTCGTTGCAGTCGACTTTTGCAATTACGCTCGGTACCAGATGTGATACATTATATGTATATACATTTTTTTTAATAAATAAATGTTCTCTACAACTGAAAATATTATATTATATTTAAATTATATTTAAAATAGTTGATGCACATTCGGATAGTATAGTGATACCTAACAATCATACGAATAACTGAAAAAATGAAAGCGACGATAACCAATTTGAAACCCACAAAACTCGTTTTCAGTATATGGTGTATGTGATCGATTAAAATTACCCGATATGTGTATTTCGCAATATGCATCAGTTTTGATTACAATCAATTATATAATGCCGAATTCCAATTCCATTTTGACTAGATGATAAAGTTAATTTAAGCATCCTGTTTATTTGCAATTTACTTGACTCTGAGATAGCGCGTATATATATATATATATATATATATATATATATATATATATATATATATATATATATATATATATATATATATATATATATATATATATATATATATATATATATATATATATATATATATATAAAGGATTTCCACAGTTTTCACTGTATTCCTTCACTCAACCGTTTTCTCCAATTTTTCCTGTTTAGCCAGTCCCCTTCCTGTAGGTTTCTTCTACTCATTGCTTCGTCCACCTCATCTCTGAAAGATCTTCGGGTCTGCCTCTCTTTCTTCTTCCTATCGGGCTCCACTCTGTTATTTTATTTATCCACCGATTTTGGTCTGCTCTTCTGACATGACCGTACCAGGTTAACCTCTTCTGTTCGATGTAGTCTATTATGTCGGAGTTCATTCCCATTCTCCTCTTAATCTTCATGTTATTTATTCTATCTCTTCTTATTACTCTGCAGCTTCTCCTTAGGAATTCCGTCTCTGTTGCTCTTATTTTGTTTTTGGTTTTCTTATTTATTGTCCAATTTTTACACCCATAAGTGAGGATACTTCTTTTCATGGTATTATATATTTTTTTCTTTGTTTTCATGCTGATGTTCTTATCCCATAGTACCGGGTTCAATTTTCGTATGCAGTCTCTTTTTTGTCCTAGTCTATTTTTTATATCTTCCTCCGTTGTTCCTTTGTTTGATATTATGAAACCTAAATACTTATACTTGTCTGTTCCTTTGATTTGTTTACCTTTGTCTATTTCCAGCTGTTTTATTTCTGTATTCTCCGTTGTTAGGTATTCAGTTTTCTTTAGGTTTATTTCCATCCCATTCTTTGTATATTTCTGCTCCAGTTTTCTCATCATTAAACTGAGGTCATCCTCGTCTTGTGCGATCACTGTTTGGTCGTCGGCAAAACTTAGCGTATATAGATATTCGTTCCTTACTGGTATACCCATTCCTTCGCACTTTCTTTTCCATGGTTTCAGGGTTTTTTCCAGGAATATTTTGAACAGGGTGGGGGATGTGGAGCAACCCTGTAGTAGTCCCTTTGTCATCTTAAATGGACTGCATATTCTATTGCCCGTTTTGATAGCTACTTCGTTATTCTTGTAGAGTGCTTTTACCGCGTTTATTAATCTTCGTGGAACTTCGATGTCTTCCATTGCTTCCCATAGCTTGGTTCTAGGTATTGAGTCATATGCCTTCTTAAGATCAACAAAAGCCAGATGGACGGATCTATTTTTGGCCATTCTTTTTTCTATTAGTTGTTCGACCGTGTAAATGTGATCTAAGCATGCTTTCCCCGCTGTGAAACCTGCCTGGTCTTCTCCGATTTTATCTTGTATATATATTTCTAATTTTTCCTTTATGGTCTTTCCATACAGTCTGCCTATAGACGATATAATGCTGATTCCCCGATAGTTTTCGCAGTTTTTTCTATTTCCTTTCTTGTATATTGATGTCATATATGCTTGGGTCCATTCTGCCGGTAAGTCTTCTCCATTCAGTGCTCTCTTAAACATTTTATGTATCATACGGAATAACTTTTCCGATCCGTTTTTTATCAATTCATTTGGTGTTCCGCCGGGACCTTCTGCTTTTTTGTTCTTTAGAGTTTTGATCGTTCTTTTTACCTCAACTAGGCTTAATTCGATTTCGTCATGTGTGTAGATTTCTATTCCGTCTATTTCTGATTGTTTGAATTCGGGGCGGTCTTCGGTTAGCAATTTTTTATAGTATTCTTGCCATTCGTTTTCTTTAATTTGACCGATCTTGATTTTCTCTGTCTTATTTCTTTGGAGCGACTTTATCTCTGCTGTTCTATCTCTGTGCATGTTTTTCCCATCTTTCATTTTTTTCATTTGCTACTTTTCTTTTTACTTCTTTATTTTTTTTTCTGTATAGTTCCAAGTCCTCATATTTTTTTGTGTTCAGGTATTTTATATAAAGTTCTTTTTTCTCTTTTATGCATGTTAGTGTGTCTTCGGTTAATTTCGTAGTTTGGTGGGTGTATTTTTGGTCCACTTCTCCAAGAGCTTCTAGGGCTGCTGTCTTCATGCAGGTTTTTATGTGTTCGTATGTTTGTTCTAATGATTCATACCGAAACTCTTCTAGCTTTTGGTCCAATCTTCGCTTATATAGGTCTTTTATTGAGTCTTCTAATAAATTGATTTTGAATTTCTTTTCTTGAATTCCATCCAAGCGATACTCTGAGATAGCGCGTCGCATTCTGCGCCTCGCTCTTTACGTCTTTTATTTTTATCGAGCTTTCGTGGTTTACTATAACATAATCAATAATAGACCTCAATTTTTTTGTTTCTTGTGTCCAAGTGTATTTGTGTATGTCTTTATGTTTGTAGAAGCCGTTTGTGATCTTTAAGTTGTTTATTTCGCATAGCTCAATCAATCTCTCTCCGTTATCGTTCATTATATCTTCTCCAAATCTACCAACTGTTCTGTCGTTTTCTTTTCTTCCTGTTCCTCCATTTAGGTCACCGGCGATAATTATTTCTTGGTTCTCTTTCTCTTTTCGATTTCTTCTTGCAGTGTTGCAATCTCAGGATCAAATAAATTTGTTAATATGTTGGATTTGCGGGTGTTGCCGGCCAGTGCCAGTTTCCTTAAGTCATCCACCCGGATCTTCTGGACACTGTCATCGTTTAAGTTCCTATTTTTATATTTAGTTGCATATTCGTGTATAAACAATATTATCTTCTTAAGTGTTTTACCAGGTTACCTTTTGATTTTAATACTTGTCAATGGCTGATTAATCAGAGACAGAGAAGCAATATATCGTTAACACACCGGTAAACACACAATGTACTTATAACTCTGAGAAAACTAGATATATACTCACCAGATACGCATCCTTTCTCCGCTACTGACACGTTTCGTGGTAAAGATCATAAGCTATAGCGTAATCGTAGGTGATCACTTCCTCTTCTTCAGGTGCCATAGCCATCATAGATATTTTAATTTTTTGAGACAGTAGCCCTAAATGGTTGTTTGAGCTGCATTCAAACCATTCTCTCAGGTTCTTAAGCCATGAAATTCGTCTTCTTCCGATGCTTCTTCTGCCATCTATGTTTTCTTGCATTATGAGTCGCAGGATGCCCATACTTCTCGCCCCGCATCACATGTCCGAGATACTGTAGCTTTCTTTCTTTAATCATAAGTTCAACTTTCTTCTCTTTACCTATTCCTCTCAGTACTTCATTGTTAGTAACTCTATCTACCAAGAAACTCTCATATTTCTTCTATAGGTCCCACATTTCATAGGCGTTAAGTCCGTCTCATTGTGTCTAGATTTAACGTCCATGATTCCACTCCATAGTATAGTACAAGTTATACGTACATTTTGTTAGGCGTACTTTAAGAGCTAATGTTAAGTCTTTGTCACATAGGAGAGGTGATTACGTTCATTACTAATTTCGCTGTTTATTTGCTAGAGTTAGTATATGCACTGGACCCCTTAATTACATTCACAAACAATTTAGTAATTAATGTAAAGATACCTACAAAAAAATAGCTTTAGAACCACATGCTTTTACAATAAACTACTGTAGGAAAAACAAACTGTAACAATAATTTTTTTATAGATTAGGAGCAGACATTCAATATAAAAGACGTTAATCGGAGGAACGTTCTACATCTGGTAGTAATGACGGTGGAAGATTAGAGAAATTTGCATCTGAAGTAAGTGAGGTAACTATTAGAGCTTTGCTTGATTAGTTTTTATTTTTAGTAGTGTTTTTATATTTCTTCTACACACATTACCAGATTTGCTTAGCTGAATGGTAATCAGTAATATAGAGAACGTAGGTTTGTTTGACTTACAAATTTAAATAATGATTAGGTATGTATTATTTAGATTTAGAATTTAGCTAGAATTTAGCGTTAGCTAAAATGAAGTAGTTTGGATACGTGAAAATGCTTGCATGTATTTACTTTATAGTTAACACATATAGTGACCACTTTTTTAGATTTCAACGTTTAGTAGAAAGCACTTGTTGCATATACTTTATTATTCAGCGAATATAGTTTTTAATTTATGTAAATGTATTTATTTATACGTTTACAGTTCAAAAGTATCTTAATAACTAACTTTAACTAATAAAGCGCGCTTATATATAACAGTTATTATGTACCAGAATATTCTGGAATAGTCCACCTCTATTCACTTGCACTATATCTTCGATTCCTTCCCGATCGATACATCCGGAACGTTCTCGAAGGCAGATCACCGTGGGTCTCGAGATGCAACCGTTATATTATGGTTATATATGGTCAAAATAAGCAAGTTCGGTACAATATGTTGAGCGTAACAAATTTTTATGTTAACGACCTTTCTCCACTGTAATTTCACTTCCTTTCATTTTGAGATATTAAGTAAAACGGTATAAACAACTACAACGCGCATATTGTTAATAATCATCAGCATCATCAATGGCGCTACAACTCTTCGTGAGTCTTTGCGCGTTTACTATTGCCTTCCATGTTTGTGGGTCCTGTGCCAGTAATTCCCATTGTCTCACTCCCATTTTCTCTAGATCTTCTTTGACTGCATCTTTCCAACTTTTTCTAGGCCGCCCTACAGACCTTCTTCCCTCTGGCCTTTCCCAGAACACATTGTTTATAAGGCGATTGTGGTTACTGCGTATCACATGCCCTGTCCATCTAAGTCTCTTGATCTTTATATACTGGTAATAATAGTTAATAATAGTTAATGTAATATAGAGATAGAGTAATCGGGAATAGTATTATAAAATTTTAAATTTAAAAAAATTGCATCCAATAGAAAATTACCAAAGATCGGTAAATTACTGATGCGATGGTCAAACAATTAAAATTATATAGCTTTATATACCAACTTACCCCCTATTACTATTACCAACTTAATTGGACTCAAGATCTACTGTCTGCCCCTTGCTAATTCTTTGCGATCTACCGGCTAGGAATTTTTTAACTATTGGCGAGCAAGAAAACCTTTAATCCAGAATTTTAAACGTTAAAAGTGAGTGAATATCTCAGAGTTGCTCACTATATCTCAGAAAGTCAATCACTGATTCTGGAAGACTATTTTATCAGCTTTCGAGATGTGAAAGAATTTTTAATATGAATACAACGATTCGGCTTTGAACGCTAAAATTCTGGATGGATTAGTTTTATTGCTGCTAGTATGTATTAGTAATATCTAAATAAAAGAAAAGTAGTTTGGGTCAAAGAAATTATAGAGGAGAAATACTGGTCCAATTTTGCCTAGAAGAAAATCTAATGATCGCAAACACGTGGTTTTTAAACTACCAAAAGAAGATTATGTACATAGAAAGCACCTGGAGATAACCAAAACCACATAATAAGAAACCAGATTGATTATATATTAATTGACAAGCGTTATAGAAAGGAAATCAGGGCAGTTAAAATATATCCCGAAAGGGACATCGGTTGCGACCACAATACTGTATCGGTAAAATCTTAATTAAACTAAAGACAATCAAACGCAGAGGGAAGATAAAACCTAGCCTTAAAGATCCAGCAGTACAGGCAGAGATTGAGAAAATTACTCAATGATACACTCAAAAAAAAAATTCAGTGAAGCACCGCGTTGGTAGCAGAAGAAACAGTAGACAGTATTTGGCACACCTTCAAAACAACAATCACACTATACAAACAGAACAATTACAAGACACCACCAGAAAAACAAAGAATAAATGGATGACAAAAGAAAGTCTAGAACTGATGGACGTAACAAGATCTTACAAAAACCGCAATGAAGTAAGATATAAAGAAACTTAGAGAGTGATCCGAAACAAAATGAGGAAAGCCAAAGAAGAATGGATGAACAGCAGCTGTGAAGAAACTGAGGAAAAACATGACTACTTCAATGCATACAAAAAGACTAAGGAAGTCACAAATGTGAAAAAAAATTAACTACAACAACTCTAGTAGATGATAATAACCAAATAGTATCTAGTTCAGACAATGTAGGAAATATATGGGAAAATACATCGAAGATCTGTTTGATGACGAGGAGAACAGAACCACCAAATGAAATAGTAAAGACATAATACTTGATATATTAATATCGGAAGTTACAAAAACAATCAATACGGCAAAGCACGAAAGGCCTCAGGTCAGATGAGATATATGTAGAGATGATACAACTTATCAATGAAGAAAAGTCCTTAACACTACTATTTTAACAAAATATATACTACTGGAATCTTCCCAGAAGACTGGCTTAGATCGACATTTATACCTTATACCCAAGAAAAAATAAAGCAAATAGAAGCTCACAGAGTTCAGATTAATTAGCCTGATAAGCCTTTTCTAAAAAATTTACGCAAAATTGTACATCAAACGTATATACAGAGAATGCGAAAGAAATCTGAGCGACAATGAATTTGAATTTCGTATTGGGCTTGGTACGAGGGAGGCATTATTTGGCCTCCAGATATTACTACAAAAATGCCGAGATTAACGAAAAGACGTGTTTCTCTGTTTTATCGACTACAAAAAAGAGTTTGATTGAGTAACAATACACAGAACTCATAGAAATCCTAACACAACATGGTATAGACCATACCACGGTGGCCCTTATTAAAAACTTATATTGGATCAAAAGGCGTCGATTAAAATAGACAATCGTATGACAGCAGAAATGTAAATAAAAAGAGGAGTTCGCCAGGGCTGTGTACTTTCTCCACTATTGTGTAATATATATTCCAAAAAGATCTTCCAAAATGCCCTCGAAAATATTGAAGAAGGAATAAAAATCAACAGAGAATATATAAACAACTTAAGATACGCAGACAACACCGTCATTTATTGCGGACAGTGCTCGAGGGTTTACAACGACTTTTGAATGCCATAGCCAGAGAGGGAGATAGCTTGGGGTTGAATATAAATACAAATAAAACAAAAGTAATGGCCGTTACACGTATACCAATGCCGAATTAATATTCGTATCTACAACAAAACAGATAGAACCCGTACAAAAAATTCCAGTATCTTGTGTCCATTTGGAATATCTCTGCCAATTATTTTGGATGTTTTTAAGGTGTCATGAATCATCATCATCACCACTGGCTCGGACAACCCTTTTTGGGTCTTGGCCTGTTCTAGGATTCTTCTCCATTCCGATCTGTTTCGTGCTTTTTTTCTCCAGTTTTTTATTTTTAAGGTTGTTATATCATTTTCTGTGTCATGGTGTCTGTATTCATGGTGTCATGAATAGTATCATTAAATAGATCATTTATAAATTCGTCCAACTTTTCAATATTATTGAAATCTCTAAAACGGATTTCAAAGTCTGACACCACTGACCTGAATTTCTGCTGTATACTTCTGTGGCTTGAAAACATAGGCAGGGTGTTTTTTCCATGTGATCGTTCGTGAATGTTCGTAAAATCTTGGAAACCTTTTCTTTTCAATATCAACTATGGAAGATACTACTTGAAGTTTGAATGATGCAATAGAACTCATCATTTCTGATGTTTTGTTATTGCCTTGCAGTTCCAGATTAAATGTGCTCAGTTTACCCGTGAGATCTGCTAGAATACAAAATCACATTGCCAGTATAAGTCACGTAATTGCTAATGATCATCACCCCTTTTCTCAAGAAAAACTTAATAATGTCATTTAACAAATCTCGAAACCTTTGCAAAAACTTGCTGCGGCTCAGCCACCTTAGGTCGGTGTGTAAGATTAAATCTGGTTATTTGTCATCCAGTTGTTGCTTAAACAGCCGTCTTTGCAGAGATTTGCCTCTTATTGAATTAACAATTTTAAACGCAATATCCATCACGTCTTTTGTGTTAAGCTTTTACTGGTCAGGTCCTGTTGATTAATAAGGCAGTGATAATTAATGAAGTTCGGAAAGTCATCATCTTTGTGGACATAGTGTATAAATCCCTTAATAACACCAATCATTGTCAGAGCCCTATCTGTCGTTATTGAAACAAGCTTAAACAAAAGCAGATTAATCTTACCGACAAAATGTTTGATTTCCGTGAATAAATCAATGCCACGTGTTCTGACTATCCGAATGAAAATAAGTACCGGAGTAAGATATCTTTGCACTTGTTCATTAGAATTTTTACTCAACAATTTCTATACGACGCGTCACAGTATTTCGGTGACAGCTGCAGATCATGTATACTTTTTTATTTCATTTTTTTTTTAATTCTCTTCTTCTTCAAGTACGCTCCTATAGGAGATTGGAAATCATTCTGGCAATTATAATTTTTGTTGGTTACGCGCCTGAATAGTTCAATTGAACTGCATCCAAACCATTCACGGAGATTGCGTAGCACGAGATTTTACGTCTTCCTACTCTTCTTCTGCCTTTGATTTTTACCCTGCATATATTCCTTAGTAGTTCGTATTTTCACCTCTCGTGATATTCCCCAAGTATTCCAATGTCCTGATTTCTATGGAATTTAAAACTTCGCATTGTTTTTCCTAGTGTTCGAGAACTTGTTCGTTTGGTTTATGCGATCCATCCATGATATTTTCAAAATACGTCGGTAACACCACATTTCGAATGCTTCTAGGTTTTTAATGTTGGATTTTTTAAGTGTCCACGCTTCACACCTATACAAAGGTGTAGAGGGAAAATATACATCGATGCATTCTTAATCGGAGCGATAAATTGATATCGATTACAAAAAGTTTTCATCATTCTATAAAAAGTGGACCGGGCAATTTCAATGCGGCATCTTAATTCCTTTTGTCTGATCAGTATCTTCTGTGATCCATGCTCTAGGTATTTGTAGGAAGATATTTGTTCCTTTTCTGTATTATCTGAGTACTCAGCTTAACTTGATGTTTTGAGCTTTTGTAAATACCATGAACTTGGTTTTTCTTCAAATTGAAGAAAAACCAAGTATAAATAGGATATCAATAGATTACAAGGGTAGATAAAATACACCCTTTTGACGGACCCCACGGGACTCTGAGATAGCGCG
>NW_027312759.1:0-26184 GCF_040954645.1 Diabrotica undecimpunctata | reverse complement strand
GCGCTATCTCAGAGTAAGCTCAATAAACAGAAATTCATTTTTAATTACTATATTCAATACTGTCATAAATAAAAAAAACGGGTGTGGCAGTCCAGTGGGACTGCCGGTAGAAGTTATACTTCTATACACGTATTCGTCGTTAGAAATTTATATGGGAGTCAATCTGCACGATCATTACATACGTAATGCTATAGGTAAGAGAGAGCAGAAAGAGAAAAAGAATTAGGTATACAGGTATATGGTGCATCGTTTGCTGTATATAAACATTTGACCTGTAATAGGAGTATAGTAAGTAAATGAAGGATTCAATCAATATTTTAATGAAAATATATATTTTTATTTCCATATATGTGTAAAAGGAATTGAATGCAAAAAAAAATTTTTATTATATTTAGTTTTGTATTCCTGATAGAGAAAGAGAGAGAAAATATATTATTTTACTTATATCTTACATATGTAGTGATTTCACCGATTCACTCCCGTGCAAATTTCCAACGCCGACCGCGTGTATAGAAGTATAACTTAAAAAAAATATTGTTTGGTGATACAACTGTCAATTTATCTGACATTGACAAATACAATATTTAACTGTTGTTTGTTGTGTATATAATAAGTACACATTTGAACTTTCTTGAGATATTTACAAGTTTTAATTTATAATTTAACATGCCTAACGAGGCTTGTTACTCGGATTATGTTGTACAACTCGGATTATATTGTAAATTTTCATTTTATTTAAAAATTTAGCATTTTTGCGTATATTACATAATATATATTTAATAAAATTAACGTGGGGTTTTTAAATATTTCAAAAATAAAAAAAGAAAATTCATATTTGGATTTGAACTCACGTACACCAGCGTATGAACCAAACTCGTAAAATATTTGCCAATTAGACATGACACAAACGTATTTCAAAATTGACAGTTCTCGGTCATACAGTGATTTATTGAGATTATTATTTTGAAATAAAAAATAATAAAATAATTATGAACATTTAATAAATAATACAAAACATATCACATAAATAATAATATTAATAAATATTTATATATATTTAATATTATATATATATATATATATATATATATATATATATATATATATATAATATATATATATATATATTTAATATTATATATAATATTAAATATATATACGAAAGGAACATTTTTATTCTCGAGAGAGGAAGAGAGAGAAAATATATCTTCTGTCTCTCTCTTACTCATTATCTTACATATGTAATGATTTCACCGATTCACTCCCGTACAAATTTCCAACGTGAAGCGCGCGTATAGAAGTATAACTTCAAAAATTCAATTAACAACAAAAGAAAAACGACACTAGTCAAAATAGGGATTTTTTGGGGTTTTGTGTACTATGGAGTCTACATTCTTCCTTTAAATCTAAGGAAAAAAACAAATATATGTGACCCAAGAATTAGTTTTGGCTTAAAATTATAATCTGTATCATATTGAAAGCAAAAGTTTTTTTTTACTCTCCTGGACAATATAATAATTTTGACTTGTCACTTTTTTTGCGGGGGTGCGATATATTGAGTAAAAGAAGTAAAGTTTTGAAAATAAAATTCAGCCAATGATTAAATTGACTATAAAGTTCATTGAGATCTTCTAAACTAGGCTTATTTGTAATGTATTTTCAGCATCATATGTATTTCTGTGGATTTTGTGTCTTAGCCGATTCCCAGCTTTTCTGTATCTTGTTAGTGATCCCTTGTTTTAGCTACTAAAACCAACTTTATTTAGAGTCCGTGTTTTGTCGCACATCGAACTTCTATAAATTTATGGAAATAAATGCAGTAGGTAGAAAACCGGCACTGCTCGAGAATGCCTTTATGCTAACAATTCACAATTTAAAATCGTAAAATTCGGGAAATAAAAAGTTGAATGGGAATTAAACGGGAAGAATACAAATAGGGAAAAATGGAAAAAAGGAATTTTTGTTAGCAGCAAACTCTTTATTTGAGTTTGGCGTGTTTTTATACCTAGACCGGAGAAAAGTTCTGGATGTGAGAAAAACTTTATAAATGAATGTATGTTGAATTATTGTGCAAACATAATAAGCCAACACAAAGAGTAAACAAAAAGTGAATACGCAGCAAAAGAGGCGTTGAATGCGAACTACAACTTATGGCAACGCCGCCGTCCAAATGAACAAACTCCACATTGGCGGTGTACACACTGAGAAAAATAAATAAATATATACACGTTTTACGCCCTAATAATACGTAGGTAGTTGGTATTTTCTTTTTTTGTTTTCAGGTATTGCTGCGTTACAGATGCTGTTTTTTATTATAAACCAAATAAAAGAAAAATCAAAAAATTTTAATACCCTGCAAAATTTACTTTTTGGGTACGGAATTAACAAAAAAAGGTTAGTGGATAATTATAATCATACTACACATTGTCTAATAACTGTTTTTGTCACACTTTAACACAATTTTTTACCTGATAATTGTAAAAATCCGACATAAAGTTTATATGATATAATTTTAAATTTAGAAATGTATAAAATAAAAATTAAACCCCAAGAGCTAGAAAACAGTAAGGTTTTTTATGAAAACCTTACAAAAATCTTTTTAAAAGTCCTCATGTCCCTTAAGAGAAATTGGCTCCAAAGGCGGAAGAACTAAGTTGAATTAGTCAACGGCATTGGAATACAGAAGGCAATGGGAAACCACTGCATTAAATACTTAACAGAGCATCCTTAGTAAAATCACAATGGACAGTACAAACACAGAATTAGCCCTTAGTGCCAGGTACTCCTTTAATGGAGAGAAGGTGCTAGGAATCCCCCGGAGAAACAAAATATTAGCAAATGCGACAAAAAGAATTGGAACCTGGAACGTCCGAAGTATGTTAAGGCCGGGAAAAACGGCCAACATCATAAAAGAAATGAGACTTAATATGGCCGAACAACAAAACCGAATCAGACGAGCATCACATATACTATTCAAGTGATAACACAACAAATAATAGAAATGGCGTTGCAATTGTTATTAGGAAAGAATGGGATGATGCGGTTGTAGGATTTCTCCCAATCTCGGATAGAGTTACTTTGTTGAAAATAGATGCAAGACCAAACAACCTTAATATGTTACAAATTTATGCACCACCATCGGATAGCTCAGAGCAGAAGGTTGAACATTTCGATGAAGAATTAAGGAATGCATCGAAAAATATGAAAAAAGAAGAAGTCAGTATAATCATGGGAGACTTTAATGCCAAAATTGGAAAGGGTACAGTAGAAGGCATAATAGGAGAATATGGATTGGGTATACGGAATAAAAGAGAAGAACGACTGATAAAATTTTGTCAAGAAACAGATAATGTAATCATGAACAGCCAATTCAAACTACCAGCTAGAAGGCTATATAGCTGGAAGTCTCTCGCCGATAACCCGCAACAAATAATTAGAAATCAAATAGATTATTTTTTATTAAATAAAAGGTTTCGTAATGCGGTTACTTAAATAAAAACCTATCCTGGAGTAGATATCAACTCCTACCATAACTTATTGCTTGCTGAACTGAAAGTAAGGATAAACAAAACTCGGAAGTCGGGCGTTATAAGAACGGTGAACATACAAAAACTGAAACAAAGCAACGTAAAACAACAAATTCAAGAAGAAATAAACACAAAAATTAACGACATTGCAACACATAATAGGAAAGATATAGATACAATGTGGAACGAGATCAAAGATGTATTAGTAACAACAACAATAAACAACATCAAACGGGAAAGACAAATAAAAGAACCATGGATGACACATCAGATTTTAGAGCTTATAGAGCAAAGAAGAGAGGTTAAGAATAAAGACGCAGAAAAGTACAAGGAACACCACAAATAGGTACTTAAAGAAATACAATTAGCACAAGAATCCTGACTGTAAGAGAAATGCTTAGAAATAGAGATCCTACAGAAAAAACATGACATATTCAATATGCACTGGAAGATCAAAGAAATGGCAGGAATATATAGAACAGCAATGCCCACTGCACTGTTTGATAAATATGAAAACATACTATTCAATACGCAAGAAAAACTGGACAGATGTCAGGAATATATAGCAGAACTGTTTAGTGACAACCAACACATTGAAGTATATGACAACGTCGAGAATGGACCAACAATAACAAACTCAGAAGTAAGATCTGCTATAAGTCGTCTAAAAAACAATAAAGTGCCAGGACCTGATGGAATATATGCTGAGGTATTGAAATTGATAGAAGATAATCAACTTGACATTATTACAGAATTATTTAACCGTATATATGAAACAGGAACTTTACCAAAAGATTGGTACATGTCCATATTTATACCACTGCCAAAAAAAGCAAATACATACTAAGAAATGTAAAGAACGCCGAAACATTAGCCTCATGAACCACTTACTCAAAATATTCTTAAACATCATCCATGCTAGCATATACAAGAAATTGGAGGAGGGTATTGCTGATGTACAATTTGGATTTCGCAGCAGTCTTGGCACAAGGGAAGCACTTTTTAGCATACACGTATTAGTATGGTCTCCGAGGTACCTGGTGGACCTGGGCTTGTATCCTGGAGTTTTGTTAAAATTCGACACAAAATCAGTGCAAACTTGTTACTCGGGGATCTTTAGAGTCGCCGATCACGAATATCTTGATAGTGACGGTCTCCGATACACTTCAATACACAAACTAGGAGACAAAGAGACAAGGTCCGTTCTGGGCATCAGCTACATCGCACATCACGGCCGACATGATATTAGTGTTCAGTGGCCCCAACACCCCTGAGCGATAAGTGCCTCGTACACCATGACCTACATGATATATGTTTTCAGTGATCCCAAAACCCATAAATACCGAGTTTGCACTGATTTGTATCGTATTTCCATAAAACTCAAGAAGACGAGGCCCAGGTCTACGAGGTACCTCGGAGATCATCGCCATCCTAATATTCGTATTTATTCATCCCAGAAAATCCCGAGTAGTAATATTTTAACAAGTTTTAGTGAGATCCATCCAACCACAAAATATTAGTAGGTTTTGAGCTTTTTACTGCTTTATTGCCTCGACTACATAGACTTAACGCAGTCTCTTATTTTTGTAATAATACCTGCTTGGCTAATATTTCGATATCTGAAGAGGTGTTTGATCAGTTTTAGTTTTAACTGTTCAACGCGTAAGAATAAAAATATTTGTTTACCTGTTTTTAATAACTTTATGATAGGTTAAAATCTAGTTAAAAATAGCAAAAGCAAGTAAAATTTTAACTTTAGATTTTAAATTTTTTTTACAAAATACAGTTTGTTTGTTCATAGAAGTTATTTTCGTGTATCCTTCTAGTAATTCAACCGTTATCTTAAAGACGCTACATTAAATTTCAGCAATATTGCCTAAATAGCACATCCCAGAGCAACGAAATAGTTGAAATATTTCATGTTACAGTTGAAATTATTACAATGTTAACAGTACAAAGAGAAGCACACCCGGAACATACTCAACAAACTAGTTTATTTTGCGGTTTTGCGAATTCACGTCCGGAAATTCGCAAATTATTATTATTTTGTTAAAGTAACTGTAATGTTTCCGCAAGCTGGAAATGATTTGAATATATGAGCGTTTGGAAGATTTATATAATGGCAAATAAATTTTAAATATAAAAATGGAAAATATAGATTAATGATAAAACGCAGTAAAACACATATTTTTTCCGTAATAGCGCTAAACTATTAGAAACAACCGTTATTATCATGTATAAATGAACAATATTATTGTGCGTCATTGTTGTTATACCTCGTTTTTAAACTAGGAGATATAATTCAAATTTACCGTGCCTTAATGCTTGTTTGTAATATTAGTCCAACAGCAGGCAAGTTTACTCCACCATATTATAAAATATTGACATTATTGACATATAAATGCCATAGGTTAGTTAACTTATATTGGCGATTGTTTGCGTTTTCTGCGTTATTTCTTTAGTTTTTAGATTTTTAGTTTGTATTTTTAGAAAAATTTATTATAATTATTTTTATCATCTTTAGCGTCGTCTTAGTGTTATTATAATGATTTAAATGCGAAGTACCAGTGACTATTGCCCTCTTTCACCGTAAAAAGGCTGAGTGAATTTGAGCCATTGATCATCCAATGAAAAACAATGCATGTGTTAATTTTAGGGACTGCGAATTTAATAATCTATAGAACAATTATAATATAAGTAGACTGGAACAATAGGATGTCCTAAAAAATCTGACGGTCGACCTTCTACACTTACACAACTTATACAAAATATGATGAAAAAGTTAAAACATCTGTACGATAGATAGTACACAGCTTCTTCTTCAAGAATGAAATGCCCACTTTAACCCTTTAATGATCAGTGGTAGCTATATTTACCAGTGTTGCTAGAGGTTATTTTTCAAACTTATAAGCAATGAGTATTAGACCGTAAGCACAAACAATACTGTTTTAAAGGATTTTTGGTGGAACTAAACAAAACCCAACTAGCGTAAGCCTACACCGACGTGAAGGTCGTTGGGCGGTAAACATAGCTACCAGTGATCATTTGTGCAGGGTACTTTACCGGTGTTAATATCATAGTAATTTATTCTCGTTTTTCATTAGTTTATTCTTTGAAATATTGGATAATAACAAGTGTGTTAGTGTAAAATATAGTTTGGAGAACGTTTTGGCATAATAAATAGTATTATTAATTTTTAGAAGTTATTACAAACCATTTAACATTGCCAACAAACCTAACCAAATTTTTTTACAAACTTGACAATTATTTTCCATAAATAAAAAAATAAATTGAGGAATTGCATGTTATGAGAATGTTAGTGTACCTGCTAGTCTTTCATATGAAAATTAGTTTTCTTTTGTAAGTTTTTGCAAAAAGATGTTCTGGGTGAATACTGAGATAAACGTTTTTTTTTTCAGTGAGCGAAAATACGAAAAGGCGATGGCAACCAGCTCTTACTGCAAGACAACTGGAAGAGCTTCTAAATAAAGGTCTGAATGATAGCGATGATGATAATTATTGCATGTCGGACTATGGAGGTGATTCTGATGCAGAAGACAATATTTCATTTGTACCATCTTCAGCTAAGTGCAGCACTCGATCCAATTCAAACATAAATATTTCTTCCAGTTTAATTTCAAATATTGCTTTAACATCAAACAATCCTGAGGAGTATCAACAACCTTATTCAAATTTGGGTTTTCCAGATAGCGATGATGAAAATTCTGACGATTCAGTTTTGGATCCAGATTATCCTCCGGAAGAGATGTCTACTAAGAAGACAAAAACATTTATATATTCATCTGATAGTGACACAGAGCCAGAAGTAAATAGTAACAACGACCATGTGGATGTTGCATCTTCCAAAAACTCGGAATACAAGTGGTCCAAAAAGATAGATCCAATATTAGACTATGATCTATTTCATTTTAGTGAGAATTCAAAACTTAACATTGACTTTTCAGAAGGTGCCACCTCCTTAGATTTCTTTAGTGCTCTTTTCAATGATGAAATATGTAAAAAAATTGTGGAGGAATCAAATATTTATGCAGTGCAGCTAGGAAAATCTTTAGATCTCACTGTGGAAGAACTAAAGGCTTTTTTTGGAATCCTGATAATTATGGGCCTTTCATACGTTACCTACGATAAAATCCTACTGGTCAACTGACAGAAACTTTTTTGTACAAAGAGTCGCATATATCTTTACTATGAAAAGGTTCTTAAAAGTGTTGAGGCTGTTACATATCAACAATAATTCAGAAATGCCCCACAAAGGAGACCCTATGTTTGATAAATTATATAAAATTCGACCTCTCATAACGTATTTCAAAACAAAATTTTCTGAGGCTTACACACCATCACGAAATTTGTCAATCGACAAAAGTATGATCCCGTTCAAAGGCAGAACTAGTTTGAAGCAGTATATGCCAATGAAGCCAGTGAAGAGAGAAATAAAAATATGGGCAATTGCCTGTCCAAAATCTGGTTATCTCATTGACTTCGAGATCTATCAAGGCAAAACTAACAAAGTTGTTAAAGAGACGCTTGGCGAACGAGTTATATTAGAATTAAGTCAGCAGTTTCAAAATCGTGGATATTGTATTTATTTTTGACAATTTTTTTTCCACACTGACAAATTTTCAGTACTCGGTTAGAAAAAAATCTGTTTGCTTGTGGCACATTCCGAACAACTAGAAAATACTTCCCAAAGCAACATTTAGCTGATGACAAAAAAATTAAAATGAGTGAGTCTGATTCTGTAGCTAGTGAGAATATTTCCGTATACAAATGGAAAGACCGTGGGACAAAATGTGTCACAGTTGTTAGCAATATGCACAATTTGAAAGAAAAAACCACTGTTCTCATGACAACAAAGGATGGAAAACGTGAAGAAGTAGCTTGTCCAAGAGCTATTGCTGATTACAATATGTATATGGGAGGAGTTGATCACTTTGATCAAATGATGTCCACCTATTCAATCCAATAGAAATCAAGAAAATGGTGGATTAAAGTTGTTTATTACTTCCTTGATGCATCAATAGTAAACAGCTTTATTCTGTACAAGCATCTGCATCATCAAAATCATCCTCGCGAGGCAACTATCACACAGCTCCCATATAGAAGCCAGTTAGCTGACCAACTTATCGGCTTGTTCACATGCAGAAAGCGGTCTGGTCCGAATCCTGGTCAAGTTGGCAAGGCAAAAAGGGCAAATCTTGTTGATGTTGGTTGTCATCTACCAATCAAAGGCACTTACCGTAGATGTGCTAACTGCAGCTCAAGTAAGAAACAGAAGAGGACCAATATAATTTGCCAAAAATGTGATGTAGCATTATGTAAAGAATGTTTTTCCATATATCATCAGAAATGAATGTCATCAGAAATTTAAAATAAATATTACGCGCTATCTCAGAGTTTGTTTTAGTGTGTAATAGTTGTAGCGGTAGCAATATTTACCAGTGATTTGCAGGTGATGGCAAATACCCAAATGATCTCTGGTAGCAATATTTACCACCCCATAAAAGAAAAAATTAAAAATAATTTCGGTTTTTTTCTATCAAGTAACTTATTACATTCTATTTGATTTCATAATATTAAAAAATATTCGCCTTAAAAAGAACAAATGAGTTCTGCGCCTTAAAGGGTTAAATAAAATAAAATTTTAAGTAAAATTAACAACCGCCCAGATCTTTCAAATATGTGTCGTTCATTATCATATTAATTCTTAAAGCAAATCAATTTTAGATAAGTGAATATGGGTTACGGACAAATATATATAATAAATGAAATATGCCACACAAAAAATCTTTATACTATGACTGAGTTAGGCAATCAATTAGAAAATAAACAGCTTTATTTAAAATATACATTTTCTTATTTTGTAGGTACTTAAAGAGTGTAAAAGTGTTCTCATTGAACGTGATGATATTAGAGGGAGACGTAATTACTTAACTTCTATAAAACAGTACAGAAGTAAACGTAAACCCATTAATTACCTTGGCCAAACATGGATAAATGATGGTCACAAAAACAATAAAGTGTGAGTACATACTAACATAACAAAACCGTAGAGAGGCATTTATTGAGGCGTTGTCTACTGGTTTGAAAAACCCATCACGGAAAGGAAAACACTTCATAGTTTTAAGTATTGGATCAAAGTTAGGTTTTGTTAGTGAAGAACTTTTTTAAGAAAAAAAGGCAGAATATTATCATGAAGAAATAAACGAATCTGTTTTTAAAAATTGATTTAGTAATATTTTGCAAAAACCACCAAAAAACGCAGTCAGTGTAATGGATAATACATCATATTACAGCCGAAAATTAGAAAAAATTCCGACTTCAACGTACAAAAAGAGGGATATGTCAGAATGGTTACAAATAAAAAATTTTCCGTGAAGGAGATGGTTAGATCAAAACTTTTATATCTTTAAATATACGTTTAAGTAAAGATAAATATAATTAATACAGTCGTCAGAGAGTTGACCCCTAAAAACCATACAAACAAGCTGAATTTTGTCAAGAATATTAATTTTGCATCTTTTTTGCATCAAAACACGTTTTTTGTACCACTCTAAGCCCCAGGCCCCAGGTTGTAGAAACGCAAAAAAGTCGATTTGCCAAGAATCTGTATGCCGTAGAAAAAAAAGTTTTAAATACAAAATGTAGCTGAGCTAATTTTAAACAAAAATGTTTATTAGTACTTTTTGTGTAAAATACACCGTTCTCTCAGAAACAATGCTTTGAATGTCAGTCACGTGCGCGAAATCAATGTTCAGTTCAGTCAATCAATTTGTATCAGCCCGATGGTAAAAATTCGATATATTTTGATCGAAGTGTCCTAGAGGAAGAGAAAAATTAGGTAAAAAGTGCAGCTTTTGTATGCAGTTTTTATTCTAGATAATCTTCTATTATTAAAAGCGCTTTTATATTCTGTTATATGTTTGATAAAAGTTTTACCAGTATGGCCTATGTAAATTTTTGGGCAGTCGCCACATTTGAGTTTGTCTATTGAAATGTTTGTTTTCAAATAAATTTTGAAACGAATCTTTTTGTACTTTACTGAAAAAAATTTATAATTAATATTAATAATAGTATACATTCATCATCATAAGTGGCTCGACAATCCGTTGTGGATCTTGGCCTGCTCACAAAGAAGTCGCCACTCCTGTCGATTCCTGGCAACTTCCCTCCATCTTCTAACCCCTAGAATATGTAGGTCTTCTTCCACATCATCAATCCATCTCATTCGTGGTCGTCCTCTGCTTCTTGTGCCCTCTGGTTTTGAAAATGTTAATCTCTTGTGTATTTGTGATCTGACATCCTAGCAATGTGTCCAGCCCATCTAAGTCTCTGCACTTTAACGAATTTCACAATATCTGGATCGGTGTATAACTGATACAGTTCAAAGTTGTATCTTCGACGCTATAGCCCATTTTCATTTATGGCCCCAAAAATCTTTCTAAGAATTTTTCTCTCAAAAATACCAAGAAGTCTTTTATCATTTTGAGATAAGATCCACGTTTCAGCACCATATATCAAAACTGGTCTTATTAAGGTCCTGTATATATTAAGCTTTAGTGCACGTTTTATATTTTTATTTTTTAAATGTCTCTGAAGGCCGTGAACAGTTCTGTTTGCTATTGCTATGCGTCTTTTTATTTCGTCGCTTGTCGTGTTTGTTGCGTTTACTAGCGATCCAAGATATGTAAATTCTTTGACTTGCTCAAAGGTATGGTTGTTAATTTGAATTCTTTGTTGGATATTTCAAGGGTTTTTAGAAACCAACATATATTTGGTTTTTTCCTCGTTTACCACAAGTCCTAATTCACTTGCTGCTTTCGCAAGCCTTGTAAAACACTGCACCATGTCTCTCATACTTCTGCCCACTACAACTATATCGTCAGCGAATGCGAGAATTTGCGTCGATCTATTAAAAATAGTTCCATTCATTCTAATATTTAATTATCTGATTGCCTTTTCCAAGGCAATATTAAAGAGCAGACACGCCAACGCGTCTCCCTGTCTTAGACCATTATTAATGTCAAAGAACGTAGAGTTTTCTCCTTCAATTCTAACGCATGAGCTTACGGATAAGTAACATACTAATTGACCATGTAGAATCTTATGTGTACCTTGGCACCAACGTAAATAGAACGTCGAAAGGCGAGAATAGAACGAGCTAGAGCAGCATTTAGCAATATGAAAAAGCTCCTCATAAGAAGGGATTTGTCTCTTACCCTAAAACTACGTCTAGCTAAATGCTACTTTTTTTCGATCTTACTGTATGGTGTGGAGGCCTGGACCAATTCCTGTGATCCAATTTGAAGCTCCGTTCGTAAAAAAAACGCAGGTCAGACAGGCGGTATTTTACGACTACCACCACTTTTACTCTTTCTTGGTATGCGAAATCTATAAAATTAATCATAAATTTATATTTTCGCGTATAATCTATTCAGTTTTCAAATCTTAATGTTAATAAACAGTGGCAATACGATTTAAAAAAAAATTCAATCTTGATTCCTATTGATCATAAAAGATTTTTTTAAGCTTGTGTTTTATCACCATCATTTCAATGACCCTACATACAAACATGTGACACAAAAATATTAAAGTTATTGTTAATGTTTATAAGTTAAAATTTTAGCTCTTTTTTAAACGGTTTTTTTAATAAGAATTTTGATAAAATATTGAAATTTTATTAATATACCTTAAAATTTAAGCCTCAAAGAATCGATTGCGCTCTGCTAAATACCTCTGCAGTCACAGGTTGGGTAAGTACAGTTGTTTTATTAATCGCTTTTTGGGATAAAAAAATTGAGTAACTTACAAACCATTTGGTCGTTTTAATTGAAATTCACCACACTTTAATAACTCATTAATTACCATCACTTCTAGGAGTTATATCACATATCATTAAGCAAGAAAAAAATATTATAAACAATTATAAATTACTGCAAAAATAAGGGTTATTTGCAATTACCTCGGTTTAAAAACTTGCAAATTAAACAATTTTATAAGATATATAACTTTAAAACAAACTATTTTTCTCTAACATGTATAAAAAACGTTTTATAGGCAACAAATGTGTTTCACTTTTTATCATTGTTTAATAAAAAAAGCAAAATCAGCTATACGTCTTTAAGGATTTGTCATCCTTTTATAACTTTTTTTTCTTTATTGGCGTATTATTATTATACAGTGTTTTGGATACAACTATTTTATCATGTTATGATTTACCATTAAAATTCTTAAAGATTCATAAACAAATAAATTGTTCAAAAAAATACCGTTAATTTATAACTGGTGTACGCGCTATCTCAGAGTGTTACGAATATTTTTTTGTTCAATTAAATAGTATTATTGTATCGACGGATCAATATCGCGATATCTCTGTCGGTGTAAAGTTTAGTATTGTATGATATATTAGTGAGTAGCACGAAGAACACGATATTTCTAGTTAATAGCTTCCAAAAGAGGAAGTATAAAAACAGTTGTATATGGTATTGAGATAAGGGTTTTAATAAATTATTTTTGACGTTTTTAGTGGGAAACTTAAACACCTAGTAGGGTGTTTCAGAAGTAATTTATAACGAAAATAGAAAAATTGATTGTTTAATAGGGAAATATGTATAGAAATTATGCGGCAGTGAATATTAAGTTAGATACAACGTAGACAAACTTGTGGTGATACAATGTTAGTTAAACACTAGAAAAATATTAAAAAAAATAAAATAAAACACTATAATTATTTGTTCTTTTATTTTCAGCTTTTGAGATTTACATATTATGTGGTTGATTTGCATCTTTTGTGTGGTCGTCCGACACTTCTTCTGCCGATTGGTCGACACGAGTCTCCTCCATTCTGCTTATGTGGTTATTTCATTCTTCTTTTTTATTTTGTGCCCATTTATTTATACAGTATACGTTACATTTCCTTCTAATATCTTCACTTCTCTTTCGATCTCTCACCATATTTCCTGTAATTTTTCTCAACACTCTTATCTCTGCCGTTTCCAGTAGCCTTTGTGTGGTGACTATGTCGGGTCTTGTTTCTAAGGTATATGGCATTATTGACCTTACAGCGGCTTTATAAAATTTTGACTTCTCAGTATTAATGCGTCTGTTTCACTTTATAGTGTTACTAAGACATCGAGCTGGACAGTGTGAGTCCAAAGTATTTTATTTCCATTACTTGTTCAGTACTGATGCTATCAATTTCTAGTTTACATCTGGTTGGTTCTTTTTTGAGATGAGTTGTCGTAATAAATTCTTCTGCTCTTATGTTAAATCTGTGGTCCAGTCTCTGCAGATTATCTTTATCTTGGGCCGTCAATATTGCATCGTCTGAAAAACAGATTATTTTTATTTCTTTGTTTACCATTTTGTATTCTGATACTTTGTAAATTGAAGAGCATAGGGCTTACTGAGTCGTCTTGTCTTATTCCGCTGCCTATTTCTAAGTTGCTCATCTATTCTGACTTCCATTTTGCTGTTCTGTTAGATGCTCTTAATAGTTTTTATAATATTTGGGAGAACTTCTCTTTTATACAGAATATGGATTACATCTTTAACTCTTATTCTGTCAAACGATTTAAGTCTTTAAATCTGTCTTTAAGTCAATCAGACACAAAAATGCTGGACTGTTATACTCTACTAATTTCTTAGTAATTTGGTTATATAGCGAATATTGCATCTGTACACGGTCTTTTACAACGAAAACCCTGTTGTTTATCTGCTAAACTTATCCTGTAATACCGCTTTCCTGCTGCTTTTCTGTTCTTCATCTTTTCAAATATTTTACGAACTTTATTTGTGGTAATTTCTGGAGTCTCCCATTCTCGTGTCTTTTGTTCTTCCTCTGCATAGAGCTTTTTCAGGTAGTTACTTCACGTATCCTTTTCTATGTGTTTTGGTTCTATTAGTTACTTTACCTCCGTCCTTTAATCTCTCATAAAGTGCCATATTTCCTATTGCAGACCGTAAAAATCATGCTCCATTTCTGCCGAAAAGCATTTCCAGTGATCATTTTTTATGTATGTGTATTTCGTCTAAGACATGTCCAACATGTATATGGTCAAAGAAAATAAATTATTCATTGCGACGAAATTGTGGGAAAAACAATTAGGTTTTAGACACGGATTGAGACTTAGTCTGTTTTATATATTTTAAACAAGCATTTGATAGGTTCTAACACGATAGGCTCTTTGAGTATCTAGATTTGGTCGGAAGAGATTATGAGAAACAAATAAGCTTGTTCAGATAACTTTTCTTTCTCTAATATAGCTCTAGTAAACGGTGAAGAATATTTTACGAAAGAGAGTCCATTTTCTGAATAGAGAGAATACTTATTTTATCGACGAATAGTTTTTTTTTTCTTGTTTTTATCCATCTGTTAATATTTTAAATTTTGCATTGTTCGCGTATACTTCTGTTGGTTTGTCTGTCTCTTAATGATATGCCCGCTATTGACCTTAATACTTTCATTTCGATATTGTTGACTTTTTGTTTCGTCTTTTTTGTATCGGTCCTTATCTCCGCTGCATATGTTAGGATTGGTCTTACTGTTGTCTTGTATACTTTCATTTTGCTTTCCGTGGTCAGATATTTGTTTCTCCATATGGTTTCTCGGAGGCAACCACTTACTCTTGCCGCTTTTAAATGGGGGCTTGCCTTGTGGTCTCTGTTCTTATATCCCTGTCACTAGTGATCTCTACTCCTAATTAAATTTCATTACTTGTTCTACAATTTTGCCGTCTATTTCTATTTTGCATCTACGCGGCTCTTTACTGATCACTATACATTTAGTTTTTTCTACTGATATTCTCATATTAAGTTTGTTTGCTGTGATATTGAAGGTGTGGAGCTGCCTTTGTAGGTCACCTTCGTTATCAGCAATTAGTACTGCATCATCGGCATAGCATAGTATCGTGATATTATGCGCTCCCATGTAGTATCCGTGTCGTTTTCTTACTTCGTGAATTATTTGATTCATCACCATATTGAATAATAATGGGCTGAGCGAGTCTCCTTGGCCGATAACTTCTTTTAGTTTTATGCATTCTGTTTTCCCTGTTGGCATTATAACTCTGGTCTTGTTGTTCTTGTTAATTTCATTATTTGTCCTTATCTGATGGTCTATTTGTTCAGCTTGTAATAAATTTAAGATGTCATTTCGCTTCACCCTCTCAAAAGCACTTTTTAAATATACAAAGCACATGTATGCTGGTTTTCCATATTCAATAGACTTCTCTATTATTTGTCTGATAATAAAAATTGCATCTATTGTGCTGCGGTTCTTCCGGAAGCCTTGTTGTTCATCTGCCCCGCTTTTTCCCCAATTTTATCTTTTATGACTGCCGTTAACAATTTTAATGTGCTATTCATAAGACTAATGCCTCTATCATTTTCAGGATTTCTCGAGTCTCACTTTTTAAGTATCGGTAGCAGGAGACTTTCCTTCCATTCCGCTGGTACTACTTCGGTATTTATTATATCGACGAATAATTTTAGGAGCCATTTGCATAGTGTTGTTCCTCCATATTTTAGCAGTTCATTGTTTATCTTATCAGGACCAGGTGCTTTCTGTTTTTTTTTTAATTTTTTTATTCGTTCTTGTAGCTCTTTTTCTGATATTAGTACTCTATCGTGAGTTTCGTTAATGATTCTGTCTCTAATAGATGTATATCGTGATATACATATCGTGAAGTATATCACATTTTATATACAAAAAAAAAATATTTGTTAAAAATGTTAAAATAAATTACACAAAATTGTCTACTAATTGACCAAAAATTGGACTGTAATAATCCTGAAAACGACAGAGAAATACACATCTGCCTTCAACGTATACAAACTAATTAAATATGCACCAACTCTAAATCCTAGTAGACTAAACATACATATTAGGATACGTTGAAACACTCTAAGACGTTGTAGCCACAAATTGGAAAGCATGAGATATAAGACAGTTATGCAAAATATGACATACTAACGAGAAACAATATTTTAGCGAAATGAATATTATCATTCCCATGCGAAATGGAGTAGCGTGAAATATTACACAAATTTTAATAATTAATACTGATACAAAACGAGTACTGGTATCACGGGGTTTAAAAACACTTTTATTTTTTAGATATATCGTCCGTTCGGATGAAAACTGTACAATCTCAAAATTTACAAACTTTTCAGGAGAGCATTTTTAAGATTTATCGGTAAATAAAATTTTCCACAATAAACATTAGTAGGTTTTTGTTTTAGTTTGTATTAGTTGTATCTTTTCTATGTCGAAAAAACATGAAAATATTTCAAAAAAATAAATAATAATAATAAAAAAAAAATGTTTTAAAATAAGATGTTTTGAATTTTGCTACTTTTTCAGAGAAAATATTATTAATTTTCATTATTATATAGATGTTTAAAAAGTACTATTATGATAAAATAAGGTTTGTCCAATGAAAAATTAGGATAATAAGCAAACTTTTATTCTCAAAAATATTATAACAAATAGTAATATGGCACAAACGTAAGAATTTACAACGTACAAAATACTTTAACCTTACAATGAAACTTAGTCTTAGAAATGAGTGTACCAAAGGCAAAACTCTTTATTTAACAAAATCACATTTACTATTAAATACAAACAATCAATTAAAGTAAAAAAAAATTAAAAGGAACGGGAAAGTTTTTCAAAGATTTTCATAGAATCCAAGATAATAACCAAGAATGGTTTTCTTTTGCAGTAAACCCAATAATCTACACTCAGCTTCGTTTTAGTCTTTTTCTAACCGTGATAATTCTTTTTCGTTTATGTGGTCTTCGTACACCTTTCTCATTACTTCTTTTTCATTTCCAACAGCATTACAGTAGGCAGTACAATCTTCACACGCGTCTTTCTTTGGAATGAAAAAACTTATATTAAATTCCGTATTAAAGATTTTATAAAACATAACATAGTTAATATACTTTTCTTCTTTGTCAGTGCACATTTTAATATAATCCCTATAAATATCACTAAGATTTCTACCTCCTGAGATGTATTCTCTGCTAGAATTAGCTCAAATATAATGGCTCTCGACACGAGGAATCGATTGAATAAACTTTCTAGCAATATTTTTTAATGACTCGTCAACAGAGTGATGATGTTCATGTTTACCTCTCCTGTCTTCGAGTAAGGGTATCTGATTATTTATATCAAATACCTTATTTCGCACTGTTCGTATTATTTAGGAAAATTTTTGACATACACGAACTTTTTGGTTATTGCAATCTTTAAAGAAAAATTTCAAATTGTTTTTTCTTGGTCTGTTACTAGATTTGTATACATATTTTGGCTTTATTTCCTCGATGCTATAAACAATGAAGGTACGCATATGCAATGCATTGGGTAATGCATATTATGCATTAAAAATTTGTGTCCGTTGCTCTTCCGTAAATTAAGTTGTGCATTTTTGTCTACATTTATCTCCACAAGTAGGCTTAAAAGATTTAGCATTCACGACTTTAGTTTTTGTAGCATAATTTTTACCTGAATATCGCAACCGTTTTAAGACATTTGTTTCCATGTATTTGGGTTAGCTTTGCGTTTATATCTTTTTGAGTGGTGAATTTGTTTGCGTTGTTTGAGACTGCAACGGTAGTGATTGCTCTTCTGCAGTAGGCTGCGAATCCCAATTATTTGGAGTTTTTTTCTGTCGTTGGTCTGTCGGTCAGCTACACTATCGTCTGCGTCATAATCGTTTGAAGAATTAGTTGAGTCAGAATCACTATCAGTTGACGATGAATCTAAAAAATAAAAAATATTTATTAACGAAAATCGACATTAACGAAAACATAACAGAAAACTAACGTTAAATAATACGTCGAAAACAATACAATATCATAATTAAACACAGTGCGGTGTAAAGTTTGTGATTAAAACAATATAATTACGAATTTAAATCAATTTTTTGTTCAACTTTATTTGAAACAGTATACAATTACGGAAATATACTATTACACTGATAAAGATTGCATTATATACCAGTAAATTTTTTCACGAAAACTATACAATTTCAAAATTACATGATTTTAAATAGAAGAATGTTTGAAAATATTATGAGCAAAGTTAAATAAATTCGAAATTATACACTATTAATGAAACACAAAGCTTACCTTCAAGTTGAAATTTTGGTTGTGTATACTATTTAAGCGAAACAGCGTCCGTACTTCCTTGATTCGTGAACACAACTAAAGATTGTACCGTTTTAAGGCGAAAGAGATGCACGATCCTTCCAATTTAAAACTAACCAATGAGCTCCCTAGCGGATATTTCTTGAATTATGATTGATTGTCACTATTCCAGAGATAATAGGGAGTTTTTGTAACTACCTAACGTAACGTATCTCCCTATACGTAAAGAACTAACGTATCGAAGAAGATGAACGTTAAATTGATAGTTTTTGTTCTGCACGTAACGTAACGATGGTGTTGCCCTCACCGAATTAGTGATTAACTAATAAATTGTCAGTGCCAGTCTTGTCCTTGTCATTTAACCCTATTTTTAATATTCAAAATAAATAAAAAATATTTTTTATAATTTTTGACATGGACGCGATATTAAATGTAGGTGCCTTTATTGATGATGAAGAAGACGAAGACATAGAAGATGCCCTTCTTCTCCACATCTTGCACGACTATACGGCCGCTTTAATTTTCATACAATTAAAAATATTTTTCGCTTTGGAATTAAATTCCACCTTTCTGGATGGTCGTAAGGGTTCTTGCCTACAACTTCCTTCAACAATAACAAATCATCTTCATTGCTGAAGTGAAGTCGTTTTCTACTGCTTTCCATTATTTATAAAAATCAAAACAAATATACGTAACCACAAATGTAAAAATACACGTACCACGTGTGCTTATGAAATGTGGATATTGAAATTTTGGTAATCGGGTAAGATTCCCTTGCGCATTCGGTTACCTTCGGCTCGATAGGGATGCGTATGAACGTAACGTACCAGCCCGTTACGTTAGGTAATACGTATCTAGATACGTTAGTTCAACCATTAATGCGCATGCTTTATGTCAAAAAGATACGTTACGTATACGTATTTGCTTGCACAAAAACTCTCTAAAATTGATGATACTGAGCGTTTCTATATACTTAACTCAATTTCGTAAAAATTTGGAGATTATATACTTTTCTTGCGAAGAGACGATATATTGTAGTGCAAATTAAAACGTTACAGAGAAAGTACGCTAAAATGGAATATCCTATTGAATTCTCAAATATTACAAATATTAGTCCAAGAGCAAGGTAATAAATTTGTATTGTTCTGAAGCTATTTTCTTGTGGCCTGTTAAAGTAATTACTATTTAAATGGGAGTAAGCCACAATCCAAGTTTAAAGAAAGTTTATTAACGTTTCAATTTCTACTTCGGAAATCGTTCTCAAAATACAAACATTAGTAAATTAAACAATTTTTTTTTTGTTACTTGGTGAAAGATTTTTCTAATAATTTAATTTTATCTGACTCATTTATATTGACAATTCAGACATACCGTAAAATGAGGCTACTTTGTGACACTTTTTTAGGTTTTGTGATGATATAGTTCATACACTTTCGGTTTATTGTAATTTTAAAAATACCCCTGAAAGCTCAATCTTTCCTCTATGTTCAGTGAAAACTGCAATGCGCTAAATGTTATAGAAATCAAGAAAATGTCAAAAAAAGTTGTCACAAAGTCGCCCCATGGGTAGAGGTTTCTTTGTGACACGTAAATTTTTCTATGATATTTATATGGAATTCTAACTGTGACACAAAGAAACACCCGTACATGGTTTAGAAAGAAAAATTATAATAGCAAATTAATAAAAAAATTATATACTGGTAGGAAATAAAACAGATATTAAAAAAAAAACATTTTATTGTACATAAAATTAAACAAAAAAATATTTAAGAATATGTAACGTCATTTAGATAACAAAAAAAACTGAAAAATACGTGTAACTAAATAAAAAGATATTATAAAACTTTATAAAATCCCTAGGGTTATTCAAGTCTAGTTATCATTTAATTCTGGAATATCAAATAAAGCTCGCTTTCCCCGTCGCTTTGGAGGCTTTATGGCCACAATCATTTCGTTATTTCTATAAAATATTTCATCTGTCTTTTCAGGCCACTTCCATTGTTTTCCAACACGTTCCATTACATTAACCATTGCTCCTGTTTTGGAGACATTGGTGATTTGGCCAGGAAAATATTTTTCTTCGAATTGAACGACTACGTACTTTCCCACTGACTTGTCCACTTCTTTGGATATTAAAACATCTGAAGAATGTTCGTTTTCAAAGCCAGAAAGATGTTCATCCCATGAACTATCATCACTTTCCATATATTCAGGTTCATGTTCATCTTCACTAGCAGTATCTGAATCATACGAATTATTTCTCTGGCGTTTTTTTTGTTGGGTTCCAGAGGTCCCAGGCTGAGACTTATCATTTTCCGTATTTACAGTGGCAATATCGTTGTTTAAGTCACTACTGCTTATACTTTTTTCTGGTGGAACATTTAAACGTTTTTTTCTTCTAATCTGCCTTCCTTTGGTAGTTTCCGTTCTTATATTGGTTAGATGTTCAATAAAACTATTGCCAACATTTTCAGCTATTTGGACATCTGCTGTTACAATACGATTGCATAAACTTGCTGGCGATCTAAAGGAAAAATTCCAGTCTTTCTAAATCCGGATTTTAAATTGTTAGCCGCTCTCTCATCTAATTGGTTCATCAGATTTTTTAAAAGACTAGGAAATTCATCTTTGGGTATAGAAGAAAGTCTGCTACCGTGACCACTTGTCTTCTTCTCTTCTCTTCAAAGTATTTCGGTGAATGCCATATTTTTCTGCAGCACCGCGAAGCGAAAGACGTTTATTCCTGATGTCATCAAGAGCTTCTGCTAACTTCTCTTTGGTATAATTGACATAGTTGCGACTCCCAATCTTTCTTTTATAGAGTCGTTGCATTTTATCTAAAAATAAATTAATATTAGTACTTTAATCGACACACCAGGGGTTACTTTGTGACATTCCATGTGTCACAAAGTAGACCCTGTGTTTGTACTTTTTTTTAAATATTTTCATGAAACAACGTTAAAACAAATCAATAAAAGACAACATTTTAGAACTAAATTGAGGCAACATATTGTGTTAAAATATAAACTTACTTTGGTAGAAATATCTTTTAAAAATTCTTCTGGGCAAGACAAAGTTTGCGCGCCAAACCAAAATCACTTGTTTTCGCGACGATCAAATCAGCTGTGGCATGACGAGCGATAATGCACTGAGAAATTTGGTTATTGTCTCCTAGATAGCGCGCATAGTCTACTATTGAAATAAAACATTTTCATTATTCCAGTATTTCTATTGACTGGGCCAAGTTAATAAGTTTAACTTTAGGGGCCACTGTCACAAAGTAGCCTCACTTTACGGTACATTATACATTTTAAAGTGGACGACTTTAAAATGATATTATCAATATTGTTGAGTTGCGTTCCTGGGACGACCTTACTTAAGATAGTTCATTCGATTACATTAAATCAACTTTAACTTGAGAATATTCGCCAGAAAAAATCATAGCATGTAATTCGTCTTTAAAAAGACAAACATATTCCATGATGACAGTAAAAATCTCCTGTTAGTGATTCCATAGTATATTATGAGGAAAAAACCAGGAAAAAAAACCTCGTAATACTATCCCGACATGGTAAGTATTTGGTCGTGGATTTAGTTTACTTTCAATAAACACCAAATTCTGATTTAATGTGTTTGTTATTTAAAAAAAACATAAATGATTTCCTTTTAATAACTTCCTCTTTTAATATGAGCAACCAGATTCTAATACATTCTGCCGAGGAATTTGCGACACAATTGGTCTCATTGAGCATAATTAGAGCCCTTTCTTTAAGTTTTCTCTTTTTACCATTCGTTTCTTTTAGGACTATATTTGAGTCATTCCATTGAACCCTATGTTTGTTATCCCATGAGTGTTTACATATTTGAGTTCTATTAAATTCTCCATTTTTAATATAAGATTAATGTTTACTTATCCTAATATTTCATGGCCTTGATGTTTTCAAATAAAACTGATCGCATTCAGAAGGTATTTTATAAATGCAATTCTTTGTCCTTTCGTGTTCATTGTTATGTTTGGTTTTAGACAAAATAGATCATAATGTGTTTGTTGTTTTGAATGTTGTTGAAATGTTTAATTTTTTTTCTGATAATCTTTTTATGAATGGTATTGTTTTCATTTATAATTTAATTTAAAAACACACAAAAAGAACGCCTATGATGTTAAAATAACTGATTATTTAAACGATAAACTAACATCTATAAACAACATATTAAATTTAAAATACATTTTACATGTAGTAACTTAGTGGGTATGTCCTATGCTTTTAATATTATTTTAATTGTGACGTTTATGTATACTTGTTAGCACCGAATTTTTACATGCTTGGTAAGTCAAAAGTTTCACTTTTAAACCGTATTATGTCTTTGAAAAAATATTTTTTAGTCCATATTACTTCTTGAAAAAGGCATGGATTTCCTGCCGAAACGTCGAAAAAAAATATAAGCCCAAGAAAATCCACTAATATATATATATATATATATATATATATATATATATATATATATATCGAGAAAAGGAGTACGACCGTCAATCCAAAATAAACTAAGGTACACTCGAAGAGTGGTGGGTTTATCGGTCAAAGTGGAGAAATAAAAGACAAAGAAGGTGGCTACTTCATCTATTTATTGAAGACGTTTCGCTTTCTGCTCAGAAAGCATCATCAGTTCATCTAAAAAGAAAAATATAAAACCAAACATCCATAGAGAAGTTACAATAAAAGTGTATTACCTTACAAAGACATGTAGTAGTCAAAGATGTTAAAAATATGAAAAAGCTTACGAAACTGGACATTTAGAGTAGAGTTGTATAAATCAATTAATTGAAACTTGGTATAGTTTGCAATTTAACAAAATTAGCACAGCAAAAGAACATGTGATAAACATACATGTATATAAAAAAGTTATTATAAAAACTTATGTAAAAAACATTAAGATTTATTTTAAAGTGTAAAGAACTAGAAAGATCATGATATATATTATATTATATATGATATATATATATATATATATATATATAATATAATTAACTGAAAATAGATGTACATATAGTTAATATCTTTTATGGATTTTAATTCACTTATTTATTCATTTTAAATCAGAATGTTTTGCAGCTATTTGCAGCCAAACAATTTAATTAAGACCTTTTAGAAAAACACCAGACGCTCTTGGTTATAAACTTACACATTTACACAATAATTACTTAACTGTTTATTTTCTTCTTATTTACCAACCTTTTTTATTAAAGCAAATGATGAAAATGTAAAATTGTTCTTTTCAAACAATTTTGAGGTTTAATGAAAAATTCTTTTGTATTTGTGGTAATGTCGTAATGATTTTTATTATTTACAAATGTTTTCTTTGGCGTAGCTGAATGCAACGTTGTGTTTGTTTACGAATAAAAACTTACAAGAGTCTTTAAAAATACAAATTTTTGCATTGAGTAGAGACCGCTTTTGTATGCAGAACAGAAAGATTTAAGTATTAATTTAGAACATTTTATGGTGTAGAATACTGTAAAATAAAATAGCTTACAAAGAAGGTAATAAGCAAAAAGAGGAAAAAAAGTAATTAAAAAATTATTTTAACTAAAATTAGTAAAATTAGTTTGCGCTAATATTTTAAGCAATATCATGGGCGAATGTTGACAACTAGAAGAATGCAAATGAAGAGGAATATTAAGGCGGTAATATCAAAGTTAGGGTTTAATTTGAAACAAACTATTTGACTGTTTCCAGTAATAATTTATGTTATAAAGGTGTGGTTTAGTTTGGAACAAAATATTTGACTGAAGTCGAATGTTTTGACAATCCATCTTGATTAAAAAAGACTAAATTTTAAGGAAAATGTACATTGTGATTAAAAATTGAAAACCACTCGAAAAATACCACAGAATTCTGTTGCTTCACAGACTCGAAATGGGAGCTTATTCAACTTTTGATACACTATCTAAGATGGTACAATACTTGCCGAGTTCGTAAGGAAATAGAAATAGTAGTAATACAAAATAGTAGGAAAAGAAAGTAGTCTTGATTGACTTGTTTCCAAAAGAACAAATTTTACTGATTAGTTCAATATTCTAGTCAAACTGGGGCTTAAATAAAGCACACTAATATTTGAAGTTTCAAGTTTTCGGAAAATTAAGTTTTCTTTTTCAAGAATTTTTACAATCAAATAAAAAAATAACGATATGTAAAATGTAATGGGTCTTTGTCAAAACTTACCAAAATTTAGATTAAAAATTCTTTATAATATATATATATATATATATATATATATATATATATATATATATATATATACATATATATATATATATATATGTATATATATATATATATATATATATATATATATATATATATACATATATATATATAGGTATTTTAGGCGTCCCGCCCTTCCGGTAGGGATCTATGGAGGAGTATCACCGAGCCGCAAGCCCTTATCTCTTGCCGTACTGCTCCACTATAGGCTAATCAGGCACCAGCATATTCTAGTCTAAGCCGCAGATTCCATCTAGAATTTTAAACTGCTGCGTTAGACTTTTTGTTTTTCTGTACACCGAGCTGGGGACCGAACCCACGTCCACTGAACCACTCGCAGTGAAGCGAATGAGAAGCCGGCCGCCCAGCCCGCTTGGCTATCTGACCGACCTTTATAATAATAATTAGATAAAAAAATTTTAAAAATTTTATTAATTTTGGAAAGTTTTAACAAAAACTTATTACACTTTACATATTGTAATTTTTTCATTGATTGCATTGTGGAAATTCTTGATAAGGAAAAGAAAATTGTCTAAAAGCTTATATCTTCAAATAGGTATGTGTATATCTTCAAGCACGTAAAGATTGGAATAAATTCTTTAAACGCTTGATTTAGCCATTGGGTAAGTTGTTTTTCACTTGCGCATTTTTAACTGAATTCATATTTTTAAAGATGTCATACATAGATGTTCAAGTTATGGCATCATTTACATTATTTTTAATGACAGTACCTTATTTTGACGCTATTATTGAAAAGAGCGCATCTTTTTGTATACGAATTTTATAATTTTTCTTATGTCAGTTACGTCATATATAACATTTCCAGAAATTTATTTGGGAATACTTATATTTTTTTAAATTACATTTTATCGGTTTAAAATCTTTAAATAGATAATGATAGATGGCCGTTTAAGCGACAAGCAACGGACAGAGTAATTAATGATGATAGGTTATGAAGATACATCCCGTACATAAGCTGAGGTTTATAACTTATTTAACATTAAATATTCCGATAGACCTAATACACAATCGAGGGTGAGCAAAATTTGAATCAAAATTTAGAAATTTTGGCAATGTCGGTGATAAATACACGAAAGAGCATCCAGGCCTCACTAGATGCTTTTGGCCTGATTGGTCAGGGATGTGAGAATGTGGGTGAGTTAACTGAGGGTCTGAGTGATGCACAGGAGTTGGCTTGTCAAAGATACTCTGAGATAGCGCGT